>NC_065450.1:93813858-93952006 GCF_917563875.1 Diabrotica virgifera virgifera | reverse complement strand
ATTTTTTTCATATATCGAAAACTCTTAGAGATTTTTTATTGAAAATGGACATGTGGAATTTTTATGGCAGCAACATCTTAAAATAAAATGAAAGTGAAGTTTGTGCACCCCATAAAATTTTATGGGGGTTTTGTTCCCTTAAACCCTCCCAAACTTTTGTGTACGTTCCAATTAGATTATTATTGTGGCATCATTAGTTAAACACAATGTTTTTAAAACTTTTTTGCCTCTTAGTACTTTTTTGATAAGCCAGTGTTTATCGAGATATTTTGAATATTAGTCGAATCCATCACATATTTGTATATGGTTAAGTATGTTATACAGTGAGCACGTAAAGGTTGGAATAAATTCATTTTCTAGAGAATGGACAATTTTGGAAAAGAATCCCGAAACAGGTCAATTTTTATTTTTAAATTACGACTTTTTTGCATACATATCATACTAGTGACGTCATCCATCTGGGCGTGATGACGTCATCGATGATTTTTTTAAATGTGAATAGGGGTCGTGTGATAACTCATTTGAAAGGTAATTTAATTCTCTATTCAGTAATATAAACATTTACATAATTATTTGTACAGGGTGCCCAAGAAAACATTTTTTTAATTTAATTTATTGACAAAAAGAAGAATGCATGTAATTTATTTAATCCAAAATACATTTTACTGCTCTCAGAAAACAGAAAAAATGTTTATTTGAAAAATATTCATTGCTTTTCGCTTAAACTAAATGTTCAAACTGTCCAGAGGAAGGTGGGTGGCGGCTTTGATATTGAATTTAAGCAAAAAACAATATTTATTTGTCAAATAAACATTATTTCCTGTTTTTTGATAGCAGTAAAATGTATTGTGAGTTAAATAAATTACACACATTCTTCTTTTTATGTCAATAAATTTAATTCAAAAAATTTTTTTTGGACACTCTGTATAAATAAATATGTTAATGTTTATATTACTGAATAGAGAATTAAATTACCTTTCAAATGAGCTATCACACGACCCCTATTCTCATTTAAAATTTTTTTAAGATGACGTCATCACGCCCAGATGGGTGAAGTCACTAGTATGATACATATGCCAAAAAGTCGCAATTTAAAAATAAAAATTGACCTGTTTTGGGATTTTTTTCCAAAATCGTCCATTATCGAGAAAATGAATTTATTCCAACCTTTACGTGCTCACTGTATACACACCTGTTAATAATCTGAAAATTTATTTATAACTTACATTTTTAGGTATATTTTGAAAAAGAAGCCACATCTCGATAAAAGGTGACTTATCATAAAAAGATTAAGAGGCAAAAAGTTTTAAAAACACTGTGTTTAACTAATGGTACCACAATAATAGTTTAATTGGAACGTACACAAACATTTGGGTGGTTTAAAGGAACAAAATCCCCCTAAAATTTTTATGTAAATATATTAAAAAAGAACCCGCATCTCGATAAAAACTGGCTTATCGAAAAAATACTAAGAGGCAAAAAAGTTCTAAAAACGTTGTGTTTAAATAATGACACCACAATAATGAATTAATTGGAAGGTACACAAAAGTTTGGGGGGGTTTAAGGGAACAAAATCCCTTATAAAATTTTATGGGGTGCATAAACTTTACTATAATTTTGTTTTAAGATGTTCCTGCCATAATAATGATACATGTCCATTTCCAATAAAAAATCTCTAATAGTTTTCGATATATTGAAAACAATCGATTTTCATTTTGTAACTTCAAAGGGCTGTAACTTTTTTATCAGCACATTTGTACTAAGGTAAGTTAGGTTCAACCGAACTATTTTGACTCCAGAATGTGTGGTATAATTTATGACCAATCTTTTCGGGACACCCTGTATAACTTTATAAATTAATTATTGTTGATATTTACTTGTAAAACAAGTTTTCTTGGGAGCAATTGCTAATGACATGTTAATGACACTGATAATGGGTTTATTGTTTGTAAGTTTTTTAAACCTTTTAATTGTAGGGGATGATGATGGTATGATAAAACTTTGGGATATGAGAGAGAAATCTGATAAACAAATATACAAAACAAAGAAAAATGAGGATTATATTAGTGATATGGTAACAAATGATGCCAAAAATTACCTAGTCTGTTCCAGTGGAGATGGTTCCATTATAAGTATAGATTTACAAAACAGGTAAATAATTTTGGAAATACAATTATTAGCAATTATTCTTCTTATTCAGCCCTGTGATGAATCACTCACGTTAAATATAACGTAAAGTTATCCTGTAGTTAAGTTATAATCCTTGAATTGGTGTGATTTATCATATTTAACTTAACTACTTGCGTTATTTCTTGACAGTTCTTGGATTATCTGATACATCAATAGTCACTTTATAATGCGACGTTAAACTTCAAGTTATGAGATAACTCTGTAGTTATGTAAAGATGTGTAAGGTTAGGTTGATCTTTTGCAGGGGCGAACACTGCTTCAGGTTGTCCTAGGATTTTGTGCGTCATGTTATTAATTTAATATCAAATATAAAGCAGTACAAAATTAAAAATATCAAAAAAATAGACCTCAAATAACAATTAAAAGCCGTAGGTAATAATAAAATTAAAACTTTAAATAAAATTGAAAAGTAAAGCTAATAATTTAAGAATAGAAGGGTAATACAATTTTTAAAATCATACAAAAATCAAATCGAGATAATTGTTGAATATAAGTTGAAATAAACATAGAACCATATTTACTTACATATATGCAGTGTTGCCAGAGAAATTTTTGTAAATGCAATAAATTGAGCAGGGACTGTATATGCAGTGTTGCCAGAGAAATTTTTGTAATTGCACTGGAATGACTGGAGTAGTGACACACAATGTACTAAACCAACACATTTTGTACAAAAACTTAAAAAACATCGTTTAATGTTATTTGAAGCAAAGGACCCCGCACAAACCTTATGGAAAATAGGTCCCAGTGGATTTCGTTCATACTTTGGGAAAATACTCTTTGAAGCATCCTAATAAAAAGTTCTCATGGGCACAACTCAATCCTATGAAGGATTTTCAAGATATAGAGGTCCAAACTCGGAAAATTATAAGATTTACGGGGTATTCCAATTCCGTGAATTACTGGTTATTTGGCAACATGTAGAAGTTTGGATCAAGAAAAGTACTAGTAGTCTAGGATTTTTTCCTGGCTATCCAATGGCGACCTTTACATTGACCTTGACCTTCAACGGACGTCATCTTCTAGAGTTTCGAGGGTTTTAGACATTTAATTGATATAAACAGATTACTCATGGGTTTTTGGGATCTCAAAACACGAATATGCCACCAGAATTGCCCTCCGGATGACGTGGTGGCTAGGGCCACTGCAAGGGACGTCATCTTCTAGAGTTTCGATGGTTTACGGCATTTAATTGATGCAAATGAATTACTGGAGGGTTTTTTGAGGTCGCTAAACACGAATATGCCACCAGAACCGACTCCCGGAGCATTTGGTTTCCAAGGTCAATGAAAGAGGCTCCTGGAGTTTCGAGGGTCTTTGGTACTACATTGATGCAAACGGATTAATTATAGGTTTTTGGGGTTGCTGAACACGAATACGTGATCGTATTGTGCCGTAGGCACAATGTGATTCGTGGGTCGGATCTGATAGTGTATGCATGTTCAAACAACCTCAAAAACCTAAGAGTAATCCATTTGATTCCTCCGAAACTCCAGAAGTTAACCTGTCTTAGGCACCAGGTGCTCCTGTGTCTGTGCTAATCACGTATTCGTGTTCAGCAACCCCAAAAACCTTTAACTAATCCGTTTGCATTAATATAGTACCTAAGACCCTCGAAACTCCAGGAGCCCCTTTCATTGACCTTGGAAATCAGGTGCTCCGGGAGTCGGTTCTGGTGGCATATTCGTGTTTAGCGACCTCAAAAAACCCTCCAGTAATTCATTTGCATCAATTAAATGCCGAAAACCATCAAAACTCTAGAAGATGACGTCCCTTGCAAAGGCCCTGGCCACCACGTCATCCGGAGGGCAATTCTAATGGCATATTCGTGTTTAGCGATCCCAAAAACTCATGAGTAAGCTGTTTATATCAATTGAATGCCGAAAACCCTAGAAACTCTAGAAGATGACGTCCGTTGAAGGTCAAGGTCAAAGTAAAGGGCGCCATTGGATAGCCAGGAAAAAATCATAGACTACTAGTACTTTTCCTTGATCCAAACTTCTACATGTTGCCAAATAACCAGTAACTCACGGAATTGGAATACCCCGTAAATCTTATAATTTTCCGAGTTTGTACCTCTATATCTTGAAAATCCTTCATACGATTGAGTTGTGCCCATGAGAACTTTTTATCAGGATGCTTCAAAGAGTATTTTCCCAAAGTATGAACGAAATCCACTGGGACCTATTTTCCATGAGGTTTGTGCGGGGTCCTTTCTTATATCACAAAATTTTAGGTTTTTACTTTAGAATACTTTAGTATCAAAAGTTTAGTTATTTGTATCAAATTGGTACAATTGTACCAACTCTGGTAACGCTGCTTTTATGGGTATCTTCCCATCCTGTCATCCTGTGCCAAGTTCCGATCAATCTCTCGCACTCACATAACGGTGACGGATACATTACATGAAATTTATGTAAATAGTTATGGAGATAGTTATCCGTTATAGTTATCATAACTTTAATGCAAATTTTATCACAGGGCTGATTGCCTCTTTAGATACTATTTATTTTAATCAATAATTTGGCAGCTACATTTAACTCAAAGCATACTTTATAAGTTCTCAAGATGTAGGTGTAAATTAAAAAGTTATTAACTGATCTTACTCGTAAATACAATTTGACTAAAAATTAATTTGGTACAAGAAAGTTGCTAGGGTAAGAAAATTACTGTGATAGATTTTAAAATTAGTTGTATATTTAATTTAATAATAGATGTACCTATGCATATTGCTTCGTTTCCAAGATAAGGGGTATTGAAATTTTTCTTACAAACTGACGATTTATTGATTGCTCTAAAACCGGTTGAGATATGCAAACGAAATTTGGTGAGTTTTAAGAGGTAGTTATTGCGCATTTTTTGAGATACAATTAAGAATTTTATATTCACCATTGGCGAGCATACGGGTTATATGACCGGTAATTGACGGGTAATTGAAAAAAAAAACAAATAAAAATTATTTGAGGAATTAGATGTTAAAATAAAATTGAATACAAAAAAAACAAGTTATCTTTTTCATTAGAGGTTTACAAGTTTTATTTAAAAAGCTGTTGTATTTTTGACTCTTTGTATTATTTGCATAATATAATAATATATAACTTTCATTTGTTTTAGAAAAATTCATATGCAGTCTGAAGAATATGAGGAAGAATTGACATGTTTGGGAACATTCAGGACAGAAACAAAACTTGTTTCAGGATCATCTAAGGGTAAACTGTTTGTCTACAACTGGGAAGAATTTGGTCTTCATAGTGATATTTTCCCAGGCCCAAAAACATCCATAAATTCTCTTGTGCCTATCACAGAAAATATTGTAGTTACTGCTTGTGAGGATGGAAATCTTAGGGCTACACATCTTTTCCCACATAGACATTTGGGCATTGTGGGTCAGCATGATTTATCTATTGAAAACGTGGACATTTGTAATACAGGGCAGTTTATAGCATCAAGTAGTCATAACAATGATATCAAGTTTTGGAATATACAATATTTTGAAGATTTTGAGAAAATCAATCACAAAAAATACAATAAAAAGAAGGAACTAAGGAATAATCTACCATCTTCTAATATAAAAAATGCTTCAGATTTCTTTAGTGGACTTTGTTGATTTTACTGTAATTTTGTATATAAATAAAATTATTTATTTGTATACAGTGCGTTTTATTGGTTTTTATATTTCTTATAAACAACACAAACTATACATACTCTAGACCAGGGGTTACCAATTATGTTCCCTGATGGTCCGTTCCGGAAATCTATGACACTTCCGGTGTCCGGATTTAATACAATATGTGTCTGGTTGTTCTGATTCGGTGTATTTGCGGATTATTATTAAACAATATCCCTATAAACAAATCAGAAGGGTGCCGGCCGAAATTTTTGAACAGAAATTGTTTAACAATAATTTTTTGTTAACAAATTTAAACCATCACCTTTTTTGTCCCCGAAAATATGTTTTCAGCATTTTTGGGTCATCTAAACAAAAAAGATCTGTTATGTTTCTCAATACTTTATAGATTTCGAGTTATAAGCGATTTAAAATCTGAAAAATACAAAAATAAGTATTTTCGAAGCTTGAAAACTCATGTGTAAATTATTATTTTTGAGGTGTCAAGTGCCTAAATTGAAGTTTAAACATTTAAATTATTTTTAATTGTTAATTATGCACATCCACTCGACCCTTAGCCGCCGTGGCGGCGGGTCGCACTATATGCTGAGTATCGCACTATATGATTGGCTTATTTAATTAGCACATTGGCAATAACTAATTGAATAGATCAGCGTTTTTTAACTAGTGGGTCGCGAATGGATTTCAGGTGGGTCGCGGCATGGCTCTTACAGTAGCTGATTAGCATACAGACCGGTTTTCTCCCACTCGCTCTCCTTTACTCGGACCCAAACACTCGGTTCTTGTTCTCAGTCTGGTATTTGCCCAAGTAATAACATACGACAGTGGCTTGATACTCTTTCTAATGCTGTTTTCGTTTAAAATTAGTTTAAAAGTTTTCACTACTTTTGAAATTTGCCTGAAAAATGGGTCTTGTGCAATCTACTGGCGAAGGTGATCTTATTCGTCCATCTTCTAGCAATCTAGCAGTATTTTGAAATGTTAAGAAAGGAAAGAAAATATTACGAAAATATTGTCCTGAATACCTTTAATGCGCTTTCACGTTCATATGTACGGAAGAAGAACCACAACGTACTCCTTTTTTTTTTCGAAACCTTGGTTAAGCGAACGGCTCCACGAGCGACAAGTTTACGCCAGCAGTAGCCGTAAAACGAATTTAACGTTCCGCGGAACGGAATAGGAATAGCCGAACTGAACCGACTACAGGACTTATGCGTAGTCGGTTCAGTTCGGCTATTCCGTTCCGCGGAACCTTAAGTTCGTTTTACGGCTACTGCTGGCGTAAACTTTTCGCTCGTGGAGCCGTTCGCTAAACCTTTAAAAAGTATGAAACCTTCAAAAATTCATTTCAACCACATTTCAACTAGATATCTAGAAACCTTAAATAAAACCTTTGATGTTTTTCAAAGAACTGAAAAGTTTTCAAAAAATACCCCTATCCAACACTACAGTGAAACGTCGAATCAAGAGAATGTCTGTTAACGTAAAGGAGAGTTTAATATCTGCTATGAAAGAAAATGCCTTTTATTATTTACAATTAGACGAAAGTACACATATTGCTAACAAAGTTAATTTGTTATGCTTAGTAAGGTTTAGTTTCAATGGATCAGTTGAAGAAGAAATGTTATTTTGCCACACACTAAACCAGTGGCGGCTTGTCCTGTGAGGCAGTGCCTCACCAGTATATCAATCGACTATTTACGTTATTTTATAATAAGTTTTTTAAATATAATTTAGCTTTTTGAAATTTCCTAAATAACTTTATTTTTATGAAAACAATTAAAATCGGTACGGCCCTGACTCTTTATCTTTGTATCCGTCTTCCACGTGCCAGTATTATATGCATCATGCATCTCATTCCAACTTTCTCAAATCATTACAGATGAGGCTTGCTTCAAACCTCCTTGTCTAGCATACTACCATTTCTTAAAATGGGACAGTAAAAGCGGCTGAAAAGCGGCAAAATTTGAAAAATGTGCCACCAATTCTGGGAACGAAATTCATTCATCCTTGAGGCATGCTTCAAACATGTGTTTTTTTAGTTATGAAGGTAGGTACTTGATAGTTCAGAGAAATAAGGAAAAAAATATCCTGTTGGTGACACAACCCCCTCCAGACCGAAACCAAATTTTTTGAGTAGTATGGACATCTATAATAATAACCTATATGTTTCCTGCAGCCGATTTTGATGATATACATAGTTATAAACAAATGAAAATCAAAATACGGTACATTTTCGCTTTTTTCGTCTATAACCAAAATGTTTTTTTAAACAAATTTGAGAGTGAGAAACTCATAAATCATATAAAAAAACTTCAATATGGCGTTCGCTGAATATGTCTATCCTTTTTGGTTGCTTAGAAAATTGCTAAATAAATCATAAATTTTGAGTTTTTATAAATATTCATAACTTATGTAAAAATTAACTTAGAACGTTCTTATTACACGGAATGCTGAGACTTCTGGTGCTTAAATCATACCCTAAATTTTAAAGCAATTGGTCAAATAGTTTAAAAGGTATTTAATTTGTTTATCCCAAATTAATTTTTCTTGCAATGCTATAAGTCAGAAAATGATGAAGTTACACTAATACTTTGGATAGTTTATGAAAGAAGAAGATTTATACTATTAATTTAGTTAAAAAAAATGACAAAAATAATTCTAAATACTGCAAAATTATTATGCAAAAACATGTGAATTAAAAAAAGGGGAGCTAACTTCGTCCCTAATTGTCCTAGGACAATTGTTTTTCTTTCTAAATGTGTATAAAAATTCAGTCTTTCCAAATATGAAAAAATAATTTTTCTACGGGTGACGGTTAAAAGGTTATTCTAATTGTTTATAAGTAAGCAAAAAATCGACGTGTTTTTGCAAAATAATTTTTCACTGTTTAAAATTACTTTTTGTCATTTTTTTTTTAATTAAGTCAATAGTATAAATGTTCTTCTTCCATAATCTGTCAGAAGTCTTACTATAACCTCATAATTTTCTGACTTATAGTGTTGCAAAAAAAATTAATTTGGAATAAACAAATTAAATAACTTTTAAACTATTTGGCCAATCGCTTTGAAATTTAAAATATAATTTAAGCACCAGAAGTCTCAGCAATTCGTGTAATAAGAAGGTTCTAAGTTATTTTTTACATAAGTTATGAATATTTATAAAAACTCAAAATTTATTATTTATTTTGCAATTTTCTAAGCAACTAATAAGGATAGACATATTCAGCGAGACATATTCATAGAGTTTCTTACCCTCAAATTTGTTTAAAATGCTTAACTTTTTGGTTATAGACGAAAAAAGCGAAAATTTACCGTTTTTGATCTTCATTTGTTTATAACTATGTACCTATACGGTCTGAGCTTCGCTGGTGTCGCTCCTGGCGGATTACTAATTCAACTTTCACCGGTAATTTTTAAATTTATTATTTAATTGTTATCGCTTAATATTTACAACGCTAAAAAGTAATTAAATTGTAATACTTCGGATACTTTCACAATTATCGTGTAGATGGCGCTAAGATTAATATAGATTAATTTATAATCAGATATTACGGAGCATTAAAAAACGTAAATTCAGTATTTAAAACGTAAGTATATTTAAGGTAAAAATATATACCACAGCTTTGACCAACTAGTATTTTTTATAATTAATGTTTTTAATTTTAAATTAATTACTTTGACATTTATGTCAAATTTCCGGTAATCGTTTACAGACTTGCCACTACTGGCGCTCGCGAATTTATAAATATCCCCTCTACGTACGAGCTCACAGCGTATATCATCAAAATCGGCTGCAGGAAACATAAAGGTTATTAATATAGATGACATTAATACTCAAAAAATTTGGTTTCGGCCTGGAGGGGGATGAGAAAAATCTTATTTCTGTGGACTATGACCTTGCTTCCCTTATTTGCTATGGACGCTTGTATTGTAGTTTTGTAAAGTATTTTTAGATATAGTTTTATATTAGTTTAGAAGTTTAGATTATGTTTAGAAGATTTTATCAATGTCATAGGTACTGGCTGTGTGGCATTTATTAATGCCAGTTAGACAAATAAATAAAAAATTTAGAAATCATGCTTTCTTTTATAATGCGTTATTTTCTTATAAGTACGCTTTTATAAAAAAAAAACATAAAATAAAATACCAAAAAAACGAAGTTTAACTCTTAGTTTACTTAACATAAAAATCAATCTTATAATGTAACGGTAATTTGCTTACTTGCTTGTTTGTGTTTCCCTATATTCAATACATTTACAATATAAGATTGGTTCTAAAATGAAATTATCACGTGTTTATGGGTATATTGTTTGCGTACAATAATTTCATTTTGGCAACTGATTATATTAACAGAATCAGTTGTATGTATCAGAATGTAAAGTTTTCTTAATATGGCTGTACAATGCTGATGAGAACAAGGAAGGGCGAAACATCTGATTCATATTGGTTTGATATGTGGTATATAGTAATTATTTTTAGCTAAAAAACAGCCCCGATGAGTGTGAACCTGTTGGAGGCTTAGAGCTTTCGTTGCTATTCTTTTGCGAATAAAATTGTTATTTAATATTTTAACATCATTTGCAAGCATTAAAATAAATACGGCGCCGTTCTGTAGACGCCCTAGCGAGGGTTCGGCTACCCGGACAAATAATCTCCACAAATTTTTTTGGACAATGGCAATGTTTTGAACATAGTTATTCAAATCAGAGTGTGCAAAAAATTTAAGCAAATAATATTGGAACATGATTCTCACAGCATTACCTCATTTCCCATTTCTTCCACGATTTTTGAAAAAACTCGCACTCTTTTGTTACGTAAAATTTGAAGTTTTTGATATGGAATTGGAATTCAAAATAACTCTATTAGTCCAGAAAGCCACTGCGCATCCGCTAGGCAAAATATTCTAATTCGGATTTTTTGCACAATCTTACTCAAAAAGGACTCCTTTTAACAAATTTGCATGTTGCCAGGACCAAATGGTGGTCAAAAATTTTTTAAACGTTTTTTTTTTTGTTTTTTTCCTAAAATTATTTTTTTTGCATGGAACAAAGTTTTTTTTATGTTTTTTGGATCCTTCCAAACAGAAAAGGTCTTTAGTGATTTTTCTCTAAAAATGATAGTTTTTGACATATAAGCGATTAAAAATTGAAAAATTGCAAAATCGCCCATTTTTAACGCTCAAAAACTATGTGAAAAACTGAAAACTTGAATGTTGCCAAGGTAGGTAGATATTCTTTAAACATCGATTGATGAAATCTCAAAGAGTTTTTTGCAATATAATATTCAAAGCTCCTTTGTTTTTAATTTCTAATCACGCGTGCGCGACACTATTTTCCACCGTTGCATGTGTATGCAGTATGGCGCAAATGAAAGGAATAAATTCGTTATTTCGTAAACCGGCTACTTGAAGAAAAAAAACCCGAAACAGGTCGATTTTTATTTTTAAGTTATGATATTGTGGCATGTATGGTATACTAGTGACGTCATCCGTCTGGGCGTGATGACGTAATCGATTATTTTTTTAAATCAGACTAGGGGTCGTGTGGTAGCTCATTTGAAAGGTTCATCAATTCTCTATTCAGTAATGTAAACATTTACATAATTATTTATACAGGGTCTCCAAAAAATTTTTATTAAATTAAATTATTTGACAAAAAAGAATTAGAAGGACACCCTGTATAAATAATTATATAAATGTTTATATTACTAAATAGAGAATTGAAGAACCTTTCAAATGAGCTAGCACACGACCCCTATTCTCATTTAAAAAAATCATCGATTACGTCATCACGGCCAGATGGATGACGTCACTAGTATATCATATATGCCATAATATCGTAACTTAAAAATACAAATCGACCTGTTTCGGGATTTTTCCTTAAAGTCGCCGGTCTACGAAATAACGAATTTATTCCTTTTATTTGCACCATACTGTCGGTGGAAAATAGTGTCGCGCACGCTTGATTATCAATTAAAAAACAAAGGAGTTTTGAATATTGTATTGCAAAAAACTCTTCGGGATTTCATGAATCGATGTTTAAAGAATATCTACTTACTTTGGAAACATTCAAATTTTAACTTTTTCACATAGTTTTTGAGGGTTAAAAATGGCCGATTTCGCAATTTTTCAATTTTTAATCGCTTATACGTCAAAAACTCATTTTTAGAGAAAAGTCACTAAAGACCTTTTCTGTTTGGAATGATTCAAAAAATCTAAAAAAACTTTGTTGCATGCAAAAAAAATAATTTTAGGAAAAAAACAAAAAAAAAACGTTTAAAAAATTTTTGACCACCTTTTGGCCCTGGCAACATGAAATTTTGTTAAAAGGAGTCCTTTTTGAGTAAGATTGTGCAAAAAATCCGAATTAGAATATTTTTCCTAGCGGATGCGCAGTGGCTTTCTGGACTATATACATTATACACTGAGGCTGAAAGCATCTGAGTCGATCGCATTCACGGGAAAGCTTTTAGAGAACTAATCGGAAGAAAATATTTCTTAAGGATTTTCTGTCCGGAATTTTTTGTGGGGATATTTTGTCTAAATAATTTGTGGAGATTATTTGCCCGGGATTTTTTGTGGGGTATTTTTTGTCCGGGGATTATTTGTCTGGGGATTTTTGTCCAGGGATTTTTTGTCCGGGATTATTTGTCCTAGCGTTATGACGTCACAAAATCGACCTTCCGGTCATTAAAGAAAAGCTAACCATCATAATAAAATTCCTCGGGTATAGTGTGCCTCACCACCTTCTACTATCACTAGCCGCCCCTGCCCTAAACATCACTACAACTGGCCAAGACATTTTAGATTCCTTGGATAGTTTTATTCGCGAAAATGGAATTAATTGATCCAAATGTGTCATGATTACAACCGATGGAGGTCAGGGATGGGTCACGAATATGAAAAAACCTCGGAAGGTGGGTCGCCAGACATAAAAAGGTTGGGAACCATTGGAATAGATGAATAAATTATTTTAAAGAAACTATGTCAATAATATAAAATTTTAATAAATGTCAAATAATATTTGTTGGGAATTTTTCGCATACCTATTGAGCATGAAGGCTTTAAGGGGCCCCTCCTAACGTCGCCCCCTCCCTCCCACCCCCGCCTTGCGGGCCACTCAGCTACGCCACTGGCGAGGCCCCATTAATGCGTTGCGACGTCACAACGGAACAACGCATTATATGCCACACCTGCCTTGCGATGACAGTGCCATGTGCCATCGAAGAACACCGTTGTATAATTACTAGGGCTCAGTGGAGGCTGTTCTTCAGATAAGGGAAACACCAAATAGCAATTCGAGAGTTTATTTATAAGACCGACACTAAGGGTTATTACCCCGGGAGAACTTTGAATACTGACTTGTTACTTGTACACGCTTTAGTTGAAGACACTAATGATACTACATATTGGTTGAAGTTAAGGCCACCTCTGGCCTGGTTGAAGTGATTCTTGAGAATGATTCTAAATGTGCATTCTTTCTCAGCGGTGGCACTTAGTATTGGTGTCAAGCCACGCTCTGGGTATATTTACAAATAATTGAGAACAAAGAAATATATTTGATCATCAAATTAAAATGCAATTGCCCGAATTATTGTTTACAATTTACAATTCGTGAACTAAATTAGAAACCCGTACATGTAATTATACCATAACAAATTGGCTCATGTGATGTACGGGATGATAAAAATATACTGTTAAATATCGGACATGAATAATGAATGTTTGAGATTTGACATACTGCCCGGGCGAAATAAGTAATAACGGATGATTCAGTGCTCAAAGTTTACAATGATACTGATACAGTATTTTACAATGATAGGTTAATATAATATGTGATGTAAAGACACTAGTCTTTGAACAAATAATACTTTTCCAACTGCAACACCTTAGGTAATAAATCAAAGTTAAATCTGAATCAGAATTAAATCAATAACATTCAAATCAAAGTTTAGATTAGGTAAAGGTAAATAAAGTTAAAACGCAACGAAATTGAAAATGTTTGTTCATTTTTGATTTACATTTACTCTGTGTGGAGTATGAAGGGAACCAGTCTCGTTGGAACTTTACCGCGCTGAGCAGATGTGACGTGAATTGTAAATTGTAGAATTCCCTCATCTTCCTTAGTCTCAGCATCCGTATGGCTTGCAAATTGTAGAAGCCTCGGAGGTGTAACCAGAGAAGGTTCCCATTGTTTTCATTCTGGTGGGATATGTTATATGCCATTAGAGTGAAAACTTAGTCTTTTGCTAGCAGTTGCCGCTAGGGCATCTATGCCATTTCGTTCGTTGCAATTCGGGACTGCACGCTGGGGTTTGTTTTGGTTGGATCAGGGAGGGCAGCATATGTGCCTCCTGATGAGAGACTAATAAGTTTCGAAACCGGTAGAGGTGCTTGCAGCACTCTCTGATTGGACTGGAATATGGTTCGGCTGTATTTTCGTTTTGCAACGAAATTGAAAATGTTTGTTCATTTTTGATTTACATTTACTCTGTGTGGAGTATGAAGGGAACCAGTCTCGTTGGAACTTTACCGCGCTGAGCAGATGTGACGTGAATTGTAAATTGTAGAATTCCCTCATCTTCCTTAGTCTCAGCATCCGTATGGCTTGCAAATTGTAGAAGCCTCGGAGGTGTAACCAGAGAAGGTTCCCATTGTTTTCATTCTGGTGGGATATGTTATATGCCATTAGAGTGAAAACTTAGTCTTTTGCTAGCAGTTGCCGCTAGGGCATCTATGCCATTTCGTTCGTTGCAATTCGGGACTGCACGCTGGGGTTTGTTTTGGTTGGATCAGGGAGGGCAGCATATGTGCCTCCTGATGAGAGACTAATAAGTTTCGAAACCGGTAGAGGTGCTTGCAGCACTCTCTGATTGGACTGGAATATGGTTCGGCTGTATTTTCGTTTTGCAACGAAATTGAAAATGTTTGTTCATTTTTGATTTACATTTACTCTGTGTGGAGTATGAAGGGAACCAGTCTCGTTGGAACTTTACCGCGCTGAGCAGATGTGACGTGAATTGTAAATTGTAGAATTCCCTCATCTTCCTTAGTCTCAGCATCCGTATGGCTTGCAAATTGTAGAAGCCTCGGAGGTGTAACCAGAGAAGGTTCCCATTGTTTTCATTCTGGTGGGATATGTTATATGCCATTAGAGTGAAAACTTAGTCTTTTGCTAGCAGTTGCCGCTAGGGCATCTATGCCATTTCGTTCGTTGCAATTCGGGACTGCACGCTGGGGTTTGTTTTGGTTGGATCAGGGAGGGCAGCATATGTGCCTCCTGATGAGAGACTAATAAGTTTCGAAACCGGTAGAGGTGCTTGCAGCACTCTCTGATTGGACTGGAATATGGTTCGGCTGTATTTTCGTTTTGCAACGAAATTGAAAATGTTTGTTCATTTTTGATTTACATTTACTCTGTGTGGAGTATGAAGGGAACCAGTCTCGTTGGAACTTTACCGCGCTGAGCAGATGTGACGTGAATTGTAAATTGTAGAATTCCCTCATCTTCCTTAGTCTCAGCATCCGTATGGCTTGCAAATTGTAGAAGCCTCGGAGGTGTAACCAGAGAAGGTTCCCATTGTTTTCATTCTGGTGGGATATGTTATATGCCATTAGAGTGAAAACTTAGTCTTTTGCTAGCAGTTGCCGCTAGGGCATCTATGCCATTTCGTTCGTTGCAATTCGGGACTGCACGCTGGGGTTTGTTTTGGTTGGATCAGGGAGGGCAGCATATGTGCCTCCTGATGAGAGACTAATAAGTTTCGAAACCGGTAGAGGTGCTTGCAGCACTCTCTGATTGGACTGGAATATGGTTCGGCTGTATTTTCGTTTTGCAACGAAATTGAAAATGTTTGTTCATTTTTGATTTACATTTACTCTGTGTGGAGTATGAAGGGAACCAGTCTCGTTGGAACTTTACCGCGCTGAGCAGATGTGACGTGAATTGTAAATTGTAGAATTCCCTCATCTTCCTTAGTCTCAGCATCCGTATGGCTTGCAAATTGTAGAAGCCTCGGAGGTGTAACCAGAGAAGGTTCCCATTGTTTTCATTCTGGTGGGATATGTTATATGCCATTAGAGTGAAAACTTAGTCTTTTGTAAATAAAGTTATTGAGTGGGATATATGTTTCAATGTGTTAAGAATAATATTATTATTGTATTCTCTTATTATTATAATCGTATTGTTGGATTGTAAGAAATTTTATTATTAATATTATCGAATTGTGCTACGAGCTCTCGGATTATTTTTACGTAGATATATTTAATTGTAGTTTATGTCATCCAAGCAACTCTACTAGTTTAGTGTTTGCTGTGCTTGCTGAATCTCGATCTGTTTATGTTTTGTAACATACTCGAATTATATTACTTCAAGTAAACATATTATGTAGGTTAATAATGAAGGTCGTGTTTTATTACGAGAAATAAAAAATATTTGATTTTATTATTAGAGGGTTGTATTATTCTGTATTTAATATTCTTATAATTATAGCATTGTGTGTATGAGTTTATGTACTAATTATATTGGTCTCCTTTTTGTATTATTCTTTTGTTCGGTCCATAATTGAAGTACTAAGTTTTCAACCCTGTAGTTGTATACGGGAGTTGTATAAGTTTGTAGAAAGTGTAAAATAATCTAATATAGTTATTAGATTCCTTGGGGCGAGGGAAAAAATTCCTCCATCTGCAGCGTTATAGCTGATTTAATATATATATATATATATATATATATATATATATATATATATATATATATATATATATATATATATATATATATATATATATATATATATATATATATATATATATATATATATTATATATAAAATAGATGAAATAGAGAATGTGGAAAAATCCCCTTACGGACAATTCACACATCCACCATTTCGGGCTGGGAAAAATTTTTCTAATAGAATCAAAGATCCAAAATGTTTTTAAATATATATATATATATATATATATATATATATATATATATATATATATATATATATATATATATATTATGTTATTATTATCAATCAAAGATAGAGTAACAATTTTAATTTTTTAATTATAACGCGGGCACATAAATTTGATACACCCTGTATATTGATTTGTAACTATTTAGTATAAGGTAGCTTTTACGCAGTGGGTCTATCCTAATCAGTTTTTCCCTGAAGACTTAAAGACATTTGTAAACAAAGTGAAGTGAAAATACAATTTATTTCGGATTATGATTTAAAAAGATTGTTTGTTACGGGAAAGGTAAGATCCACAGGTAGCTGTAATTATTAGTTTTTAGAAAAATATAGGTAGAGAGATTTGGAACTTTAAGTCTGTTTGTTTTAATCACAAGAGTATTTGTATAATTTCCGGAAAGTGATTAGGATGAGTAGAAGTATTGTTTGAAAGAATGCTTGGTTTTTCGAATGAAAAAGAGGAATGTGGAAAGAGAAAAGTTTCTGATTTGCTTGGCAATTTGGAATGGGGAAAGGGAAGTTTGAATGTTGAGACAGTTTGGAAAAGAAAGATTCATTGTGTGGTCGGCATCCGAGAAAGGCAGTCGAAAGTTTTCGCGTATAGTTCAGAAGCAAGTACTAGTGGTTGTTTGATAGTGGAGAGTAGCTGAAAAGTGGAACGAGAGACAAATCAAATTGAGAAGAAAAACCTCTTTGATTCTGTAAAGTCCAAGAGAGTAAGTTACAAGAACTATAGTTATTAAAATTATTTGTGACACCAAGTAAAAAAGATACTTGGGTATCAGGAGATTATTATTGAGAGAAAGAGAGGAGAGAGTTTTGGAGTTTATTGAACGACTGGTCGAAAGCGGCCTGGCTTGTGTTTTGGAGAAATAGTTGCTGGTATGCTGCTGGATCGATGCTGAGAACGGAGAGGGCTTTGATTGGTAGCCTAACATAATCAACAAGGGAGAGCTGTTTGGGTCAAGAGGAGACATCATTGTGTGTGAATCAAAAAGGTCAGTCAATAACTTATGTGATAGATGTTCTTTATAATCAGAAGTTAAAATATTTGCGTAAAAGCATATGAATTAAGGTTCCAACATTTCAATAATTTAATAGGAAGTATAAGTAGTTTTGCAAATACCTAAATTTGTTTGTTTAGCTTACTTTATAAATGGTATCAGGAACAGGCGATAAATATTTGTTTAAATTAGATTAATTATATGGTAAAAGTTTCATTTGGACAATCATGCCCACAGGATTTAATGATAGATTTTCAGAGCATTGCTTTTGATAATAAAGGTATTTGTATGTGCTTATTTATGATTTTTCTGTTTATTTCCTTTTCCTATTTTATCCCGATAAGGATCAACTAAGAGATACTGAAGCCACAAGAAAGGATAAGTATAACCTAAGAGATAATTTTAGTTAATTTTTATGACAAAAAGGCACCCTGAGATTTTTTATTAATTGTTTATGTATGATTTGCGTCAATTCAATAATTAATTAAATAAATACTCAATTAAAATAAAAGTAATAGAAAGCAGATGATAACAATATATATCCTAATTGCATAATTCCCAGTTCCGTTTGCTTATTTCATCCATCATGTAAACAATCCATTGTCGTGTTAAATATGCAGGTCTCAACCGAGTGGGATCCGAATTACCACCCTAAGTCTACCTCTTAGCATCATCTTACACGACTTAGTTTTCAACCCTTAAGGTCAATCCCTATCTAGTTTGCATACATACCCGAAAAAAATTTGCATCAGGCACCTAATTTTCCCGTTGCTCACGGTGGTTGTAAGTCACCTGAGTCCATTGTTTATTTCTTCTTCCTTGTTGAGCTTGCTGTGCTCCTCTTTTTCTCTGTTTCCTATTCTTATTATGATAAGTCCTTCTTTTATATGTTTCATGTTTCTTCATATTTGTATAGTTTCTATATTGATACCTCCTCGTAGAATTTTCTCTTTCCTATTTATTTGTATTTTTATAATTTTTCTTGTTTTCGCTCATTTTAATGTAAGTTTACTCTCGATACATGCTCGTATCACGACGTCCATTTCCTTCTGTATTTCTGTGATTTTTATCACGGTACATCTGCGTGTCCTGTGATTCGTATTCTTTTATATTTCTGTAACTTTTGTCACGGTACGTCTTTGTGTCACGTTTTTTCCTGGCGTTAGTTTTGTTGCAGTTTTTGTTTATGTATGTTTATCTTCTTTTGGAGTTATTTTTGTAATTTTCCTGTATTACATTTTCACGTTCGTTCCGTCAATCGATGTTTTGTATTGAACTGTATTGTTTTGTGTGTGTATTTAGGTATGTGTCCGTTTGGTACACTTTTTCTTCTCCCTCTATACCTACTGTTTCTTCGGTTTTTGGAGTTTTCTGTTTGGTTGGGACGAGTGTTTTGTCACTCTTTGCCCGTTTCGTGTTTTGAGTGAGTAGGCCGCTACTTTCTCGGTCGATACCACTCCTCGTTTCGTGTTTTGAGTGGGTAGGCCGCTACTTTCTCGATCGATACCGCTCCTCGTTTCGTGTTTTGAGTAGGTGGGCCGCTATTTTCTCGGTCGATACCGCTCCTCATTTACTGTTGCTTCGATCACAAGTGTATTTACCTTTTCCATGTATTCTTCATCCTCCTGCAAGTCTTGTTCATATTCTTGCCGTAATAATTCCTCGATTCTTTGTTTTCTTATCTGTATCTCCTTTACTTTTGGTGCTTTTCCTCTTTTCAGGTTTCTTCCATATTCTTCCAGTAGGGTTTTACCCTCAATATATGTCTTAAAGACTTGATCGTAATATTTTGTTTCAAAGTATTTGTCTTTCGTTGCACCTCCCTCTGATAGCCTTTCGTGGTTATTTAAAAATCTTGTCCAATAATCCTCCAACCTATCCTGACGCTCTTTAATATATTGTTGATTTCTTCGAGAAGCAGAATCCTTTTTAAGATTCGATACCTGTTTACATATCTCTGCTCCGATCTCTCCCTGCTTTCCGTATACAGTTTCCATGTTTAAATTTACCTACTTTTATCCAGGAGTAAACAATTTTATACGCTATTAAATGATTTATTTTCAATCAATCTGATTCAACTTGTATATTTATAAACACCTGTAATACTAACCGCTAATTACTGAGGCCTTGAGGTTACGTAATAGAAAAATATGTACTGTTTGACCTTGTAACTAAATCGTCAGTTTACCCTAGGTCAGTTTAAATAATTAGGTGACTGAATTGCAATATTTTGTAGTCACGTAAATACATAAAAAAATGAAAATTCTTAGTTACAATGTGTTAGTAAAATTATGCATGTGTACGTATTTATTAACCTAACTTTCGAATTAAGATAAATGTATAATGTATAATAACTATTTTTAAAGATAACCCCCGTTTATTATTATTAGATAAGTACTTTATGTATAAGTGAAATAATTTAAATTTACATGAAAAATATTGTACAGAATGGACCGTTTGTGAATTTTTAGATATGATATTTAGATATGAATATTTAGCTATGATATACGATGCGTGCAATGTTGGAAAATGTAATCTATTCAAAAACTTACGGTTGTTTTCTTTCCTTGAGCGTTGAGTCGCTCCTCAGGTTGTGGTTTCTGCTCTGGATGTTTTGTGGCTCTCCTGGCTGTAGTTTCTGTTCTGGATGCTCTGCGGCTCTCCTGTTTGTAGTTTCTGTTCTGGATGCTCTGCGACTCTCCTGTTTGTAGTTTCTGTTCTGAATGCTCTGCGGCTCTCCTGTTTGTAGTTTCTGTTCTGGATGCTCTGCGGTTCTCCTGTTTGTAGTTTCTGTTCTGGATGCTCTGCGGCTCTCCTGTTTGTAGTTTCCGTTCTGGATGCTCTGCGGCTCTCCTATTTCTGCTCTCCCGGGCCTAGCGTCGTCTATCTGCTACTGGGTTTGTTTGGTGTGGACTGTTGTCGTAGGTTTATCGAGTCTCGTTTCTACCTCGATGTTCCTTTTTCTCGATGAGAAAATAATGATGAAATAGTGATGTATAATAATCACCACACTCTAACACAACCCGTGCCCTGGAGCCCTTAAGTGACTCGAAGGAGTAAGTTTATAGGCACATGTTGCTTGGTGGAGCTGATTCTAGAGAATGATTCTAAATGTGCATTCTTTCTCAGCGGTGGCACTTAGTATTGGTGTCAAGCCACGCGCTGAGTATATTTACAAATATTGGGAACAAAGAATATAATATGTGATCATAAAATTAAATAATGCAATTGCCCGAATTATTGTTTACAATTTACAATTCGTGAACTAAATTAGAAACCCGTACACATGGCCGCCGAGAGGAATGAGCGGTCCCCGGCAAGAAGTGGCGAACGGCCCCCCGAAAGAAATTGTTCAACTTTTATAGAAATAAAATTATCAATAGTAAAAAAATGTAATAAGAAACATTTTAAATATAAATTTTTATTATTTTAATTTTAATTTTATTTTTTATTTTAACTTTATAAGCTTTATTAAATTTTGATTATATTTATAATAGTGAAAATATTTATAATACAGGTGATTTTACCAAATCATTCTCAATGCACAAAGTTGATAGGCGAGTTAACCAATCCTGTTTCATATGTAGATATCACAGCATTCTTTATGCGGGAAAGAAAACTAAAGGATCTTTTCGCTTCTGCGACTGTCACCGGCAATGTGCAAAATATTCTTAACGCAATAATGACGTTAGGAAATAATGAATCTAATTTGAGATGTTTAATTTTATTAAGTAAAGCTATTGGAGAAATTGCAAGGAAAGACTCAAGGAAGGCGCAGCATAGGTCGAAGAAAAATGTCCTGGCAGAGAAATCTCAGAGAATGGTTTGGATCCAGCTCAACTGAACTCTTTCAGGCTGTAGTGTCAAAAGTTAGAATAGCAATGATGATTGCCAACCTTCTTCGCGGAGATAGCGCGTAAAGAAGAAGATTGGAGAAAGTTGAGATTTACCAATATTATCCTTGTATATCGCTCTCAAATGAAAAATTCCATGTATCAATTCTTCACTGATGTCTTCTTCATAAAACTTGCGCAATATATCAATTTTTTTCTTAATATTCTCGTCATCGTTATCTCGGAATGTCCACAAAATGTTAATTAAACAGCGAATGAATTTCATTTTCCGCATTAAATATTCTGGTTAAATTGCTTATTATTTGACAAAATTAAATATAGTCACAGCGAAATATTGTGTCGGCCTCAAAATTATCAGTCGCATCACTACTGGGCCCAGACAATCGTCAAAAAATCTCACTGGCTTCTTGCGCCGTTTTTCTTTATTTTATGTAAATTCTGGATTTACTCCATATTTGCTGGTAACTAATTTAGATTCTTCAACAATGGAAGACCTGATCCCTTAGATTCTGACCCTTTATATTCTTCAATCGATTTCTGATTTTTTGTAAATCTTCTAGAAGCCTTAATATATTTTTAATCTCCATATCCATATAGTGTGACCAACTAGCCCGAAGAATCCGGGACATGGCCCGAATTACGAAGTTGTGTCCCGGCGTCCCGGACAAGGCTTCCGGGCCATCCGAATTTTCAACGTTTCGGTAAAATTCCATTTTAAAATTTTTAATACATCATTTCTCTAAGAATTCACATCAAATTGAATTGGTGGGACGAAAAAAAGTCGACAATTTCTAGACTGTTATACTAATACCACATCCAAAACGCATGCATTTTATATCGTCGTATTATATAGTTCTACGAAAACTCAAACTCTTGACTTTTTCCGGTTTCTGTATTTTTTAATTATCGTCTTCTGAAAAGACCATTTAAAAACATGAATATCAAATAATGATAATTATATTTTATCCCAAGGTTCAATTTACATGGGAATCCAACATTAGTTGATTTTCTAATTTTTCGTTTTTTGATAACGATTTCCGGATTGGAAGTCGAAACGTCAAAAACTAATAAAAATGTAATTATCATTACAACCCATTCCATCAAAAAAAATTTTGTCAACATAAAAATGTTAAATAATCAATAAAATTATGATATTACAGCTTTATATTTAAAAAAAATGGCCCGATTTTCATTGAAAAGTCCCGGATGTTAGGTAGTTTTTTCAGTCTTGTCCCGAATTCGACTAAATTGGAGTTGGTCACACTATGTATGGGAGTTATCTGACTGCACTGCAGCATTTGACTTCTGTGATTTATTGTCATGTTAAATATAGCCGAGGATTAATTAAACATATTATGGACATTAGTGAAGACAAAAAAAAACGGGACAAAATTACTTCTTTGGTCTGGTCGACGCCGGGCACCTTACCGGCTGTACCGCCCTCTCGGCGGCCCTGCCCGTACATGTAATTATTATATAACAAATTGGCTCATGTGATATACGGGGTGATAAAAATATACTGTTAAATATCGGACATGAATAATGAATGTTTGAGATTTGACACCGTTGTCCGTCGATCCTTTGAAACATCGCAATCGCAAGGCCTAGATTCCGTGCACTGTAGATATCTACATGTCGCTTTCTATCGATATTTGAATATCAAAATATATGAATTTTTAGCTTTAATTGAATTATTTTCTAGTTTTGCTCTAGTTTATCAATTAGAGTATAACCTAGCAAAACTAGAAAATAATTCAATTAAAGCTAAAAATTCAAATATTTTGATATTCAAATATCGATAGAAAGCGACATGTAGATATCTACAGTGCACGGAATCTAGGGGCTGATCGACGATCGACGCAGCGCAACGCACTGACGCAGCGCAACGCACTGATGGGGCCTCGTCCCGATGCGTTGTTCCGTTGCAAACGCAACGCACTAATGGGGCCTCGCTTCTAAATCATCCTCAAAAAATGTATCGTATCGTTTTGTTTAATTTAAAATATGTTTCGAAATACCCTCGTATTTAAAAAGGAGCTAGAAATCACAAAATATACTGGTATTTCAAAAAGAAGAGGACAATGCAATTTGACGTGAGACGTGACGTGACATTTGTTGATAAATTTTTTGTTTTCAGAAATGTTTTTTATATTATCATTCTTATCTTTTCAAGTATAGAATATAGTTGATTAGAATAGTTCAATTCGAGATAATAGGTGAATATAATTATCCTAAAACCAGAAAATATGACAATGGGAGATGAAACTCCAGTGACAACATTAATACTGCCAGTATTAATACGCCCTATTTTATCAGAGGTATGTGGTATGAGTTCAAAGTTTAAACATTTTTTAACAAAGTTAACACTAACATTTTACTTTTTATCAAAAAGAATGAACAAGATATCACCAAAACCTTGTATTAAACTTGTTAATGTATACACAAGGCCAATATAGTTCCTGAACCAGCATGAAAAAGTGATGGTTTATAATAAATAATAATTTCCTTGTGAATCGAAACAAGAGCCGTCTTATCTTAGTTAGTTCAGATAGTGCCAAAAGTGCTGTCACTAGGTTTGACTCTTGTCGGAACTACAACTTATTGTCAACAAGAGTCGAAGTCAAAACTAGTTAGAGCACTTTTGGCACTATCTGAACTGACTAAGATAAGACGGCTCTTGTTTCGATTCACAACGAAATGATTATTTATTATTTTTATTAGTTCTACTCCTATTCTGAGTATGGGAACTAATCTTTGTTGGAATTTTATGGTGCTGGACAGGTGGGTAGTGAGATGCAACTTGATAGATCTCCCTCAGCCTTTTTTGCTCTGGCGATTCGTTGGCTTGCAAATTTTAGAAGCTACGAATGGTGTAACTAAAATATTAGTACTGATAAAGTTTTAATTTTTATATCGATACATTTTTGGCAAAGTAACGTAAGTGACATTTTATGTTTTTCCATTAAACTAAAGCTATTATTGTTTAGAAGGTACTGCCAAAGTGTAATAAGCCTAGAACTAATTCAAACATAATATGTCTAGGCTTACAACACTCCGGCAGTACCTTCTAAACAATAAGAGCGTTTATTTAATGGAAAAACATGATTCGCCAAAAATGTCACTTACGTTACTTTGCCAAAAATGTATCGATATTGTTAATAATAAAAGTAAAACTTTCGTTCTTCTTTACTTAACAATCATATATTTTTTCATTGATTGATTCCACTTTTAGTATAACAGTTTTTTTATTATTTTTTAGTTGGAGAAGCAAGATGTTTCAGCATCACAGACACTTCGTTCTGCCCTCACAAAGGCAGAAGCTTCCCATCCGGGACTTACATATGATTTTATTATGGGCATTTTACGAAAAGGTGATCTAACTGTGAACATGAATGAGAGTATCTTACGTTTACAAGGAGCTGTATCAGATTCTGATGGTAAATATGAATTATTTGATATATTAGCTTCATGTTTATGATTTGTTGGAAGTTACAATATTTGCTAATGGTCACTAATTTTGCTAACAAAAGTCAGCAAAAAGTTATTACAAGCTTCTGTTCACTAGCTAAAAGTACTCTTAGAGCTTCAGAAGTTGACTCAAAGTAATCGTGGGGATTCTTACTAGATGCTTCTCTAAAACTCATTGAAATGGTCAAATTATGACCAGCCTCAGAAATTAGCTCGTTTTTCCAAAAATTTTATAAACAAATTCAATTTTGCAAAAACTGTTTAACAGATCTGGAAAGTTTTTTGCACACCATTCAAACACCACAATGACCTCAAATTGTTATTAGCAATATTCAAAAACAGCGATTTTGTCATCCGTTTTGCAATAACTTTTTTGTTTATTTACCGATTTTCATTTAGCGTATCTCATTCGATGTATCTTTTTTTTTTTGAAAAAGTTACGTGTGGACGTCAAATCTCTAAATAAACAAGTTTTTAAGTTATGAGCAAAAAATTAAGTTTCACATTTTGATTGTTTATTTAAAAATTGTTCCACTAAAGCTAACAAAAGATAATCGATACAACATTAGCATAATCTCAAAGTGGCTTTAGAAAAGGAAGAAGTGTGCAAGATCACATCTTCACTATTAAACAGTTCATTGAGAAAACGAAACTCAGAAGAGGAAAAGCATATTTTGTGTTTATCGACTTACAAAAAGCGTTTGATCTTGTTCCTTGGCAAAAAGTATGGTTGCTCCTGGAACAAAGAGGAATACCAACCAAACTAAGGAAGAATATCGAATGTCTATATAAAAATATGAAGAATTGTGTTATAACTAGAAACCTCAAGTCAGAAAATTTTATAGCAAAAGATGGTCTAAGACAGGCAGGAGGACTAAGTCCAACATTGTTTACGTTGTTTATTGACGAAATAATTAAAAAGTGTAGCCAGAGAACAAAACACCTATTTGTAGGATACAAAAATTTGCAACTGATTGAAATATCAGAATGAGCAGAATCTCATACTACACATTTCAAATTTCAAACCTCGTCTTCTCCGTTATGTCAAGTAAAAACCTAACCTTATAGACTAGTGGCACTCCCCCAAAAATAAACGCTTATTTCTCGAGATACTTATCACAGTATGGTGAATGGCTAATTTTGGTCTTACTTTATGTTTTTGATGGTGCTGAAAACAAAAATGATGTTTATTTTGAATTGTAGATGGGTTAACATTGTCAAAATCGCAATTTTACCCTAAAAATAAAAAGAAATAAAATAACGTTTTTCTTAAAATCAAAAGTTGCACCATTTTTTTTTTTTTTTTTCATAAAACATTTTGTTCTTTGTACTCTATATTTTAACACAAACTTGATTAAAAAGCTAAATTTTAAATTTTGTCACTTAACTGTTGCGATTAAACTTTGCAATTCAGGAATCTGCACCTTTTACTTCAAACAATTTATAACTTTTATTATAATAAGACAGAAAGATTGAAACAGGTTCCATTGTCTTCAGAAAGATGAGATATATATACTGTAAAAATTTCAGAAAAAAAAATATTAAAATGGAACAGGGTTGTAGCGAGTTAAACGCAAAAAACGTGATTTCATTTTTTTTTATTTTTAGGGTAAAATTGCGATTTTGACAATGTTCTTCCACGTAAAATTCAAAACAAACCTAATTTTCGTTTTCAGCACCATCAAAAATATAAAGTATGACCAAAATTAGCGATTCACCACACCATCGTCAGTATCTTGAGAAATAAGCATTTTTTGGGGTGTGTCGCTTGTGTGTTGGTTAAAATTATAAACAAATTAGTCTGTCACTCAACTTTTTTATGTAGACATGAAACTAATGAAATCTTACGATAAAATGTTTAAAAATTAATAACTTCTCTTTTAATTTGTTTAATTATTTTGGACAAATCTCGTTGTTATCAAATTCCTGAAAGATGACAGTAAAATTTTACAGCGATCAAAAATACAGCGAGCTAATATTTGAAAAATCTTCAAAATTTATTTTTCGCATAAAATTTGATTTTTGAACATGTTCCACCATTTCTAGAAATAAATAGACTCCATATTTGGATTCAGAGACCTTGAAAACTTAAAGAATGACCAAAATTGGTCATTCACCTTAAAGTTGATTTTTGTGGTCAGTATAACCTAATTTTAGGGGATGCTAATGCTCACCTACCGCGCCCACGATTCAGTCGGCTACGCACACTATTTTTTACTCTAGTCGGAACCCAAAATACTCTTTGTTTATAACACTCTTGTTTAAACAATCTTCAACATTTTTTCTTGCTAAAAATTTTGTTAAAAGCTTTGACTTTTCTTATAAAAGATTGGTTAATTTCAGCTCTTATTGTTGTTAATTAACATGCCAGTGATATTTAAAAAAAAATGTGCCATATTAGTCCCCAAGGGTCGTAGGACCTAAAATTTTTTATTAGAAGTTGTGTATTTTAACCAGCTTTCCGCATTTTTTATTGCCATTTAATCTGATCTAATTTCTACGGAATTATTGTAATTGTTTATAAGCTTAAAAAGTGTTATTTATTAACAAATAATTTTGTGTACATTCATGTAATTTTTTTTTACTTTTTTTTTCATAAGCTATTAGTATACAACTTATCGAAGGAAATGAGCCCCGGATTATTGAGATCCATTCAGCCAAATTAGCTGGGCTAGCCTCAGAAATTAGCTCATTTTTCAAAAAATTTTATAAACAAATTCAATTTCGCAAAAACTGTTTAACATATCTGGACGGTTTTTTGCACACCATTCAAACACCATAATACCCTCAAGTTTAGGTATATTTAAACATATTTTAATAAACAATATAATTGGTATTAACAATATTCAAAAACAGCGATTTTGCCGTCTGTTTTGCAATCAATTTTTGAAGTTATACTTCTTTAGGCGCGATTTCATTGAGGGTGAAATTTTATTGATCTGCGCGCATGCGCACACCGACAGTATGGTATTAGTCGTTATACGGGCTCTGATTGGGTGTTAAAATGATCTGTCAATAATTGTTCAATATGGAAGTTATCGGTAAACAAAAATATTGTATATATTAGTTTTTATTGTTGTCAGGACAGAAATAAAATCAAATTTATAATTATAGTGACTTTTTAAATAGTTTTGAAAATCCGCAGGTACGTAATTCTAAATGTTTCAGTTGTATTCCAATAAAAAATTATCTTCATACCTATCTATTTGGAAAATGTAAAAAAAAATTATGTAGTTACCTATTAGTAGGCAATGCTTTAATTTACATAACCTGATTACAAACAAACTTTCTACAAATATTCATCTAATATATCGTTTTCTTACTCTATATTTTGTTGTATTTTAATTCGACAAAAATCAAACTAATAATTTGATTAAATTCATATAAATAAACAAAATGTCAAAAAGTTTATGGTGTAAGCGTTTAGGTTGTGTATATTCCCACATGACGTATACGCGAATGTGATGTAGTGGGAAATCGCTTCAACTCTCGTACGGCGCGGTAGACGTGAAGTGGGTTCAAGCCCCAAGCAAGTTGTTATTTTTTTATTTTTTTTTATAGATTTTATGATTGTAAGTATATTATTATATAATTTTTTTCAGAAAATACGTATTTAATTAAAATTTTTGGCAACAATTTTTGTTCAGAAATCATTTGTGGCATTTTTCAATGTGTTTGTGTGTGTTTTATTCTTTTATTTTTTAATTTTTGGTATTGTTTTAATAAAAATTTTTGAAAAGTAGTAGAGAAACTGTTTAAAGTATATTGCTTTCGTTGAAATCATATAATAGAAGTATAACTTCTTACGTGCGTACAAAGTACACACACATTCTTTTTTTGTTTATTAATCGATTTTCGTTTAGCGTATCTTATTCGATGTATCTTTTTTTTCTGAAAAAGTTACCTGTAGATGTCAAATCTCTAAATAAACAAGTTTTTAAGTTCTAAGCAAAAAAATAAGTTTGATGTTTTAATTGTTTATTTAAAAATTGTTCCACTAAAAAACTGATGAATCCCAAGATGGTAGTTTTTTGTAATATCTCATACTACACATTTCAACTGTCAAACCTCGTCCTTTCAGTTATGTCGAAAAAAGGCTTATTTTTTACTAACTTGATTGATCTACAGCTCCTCATTTCATTGCAAACTTTCGTTGCTCATCGAGTGGCTAAAATAGTACCATTATTTGAGGCTTCCTACTGGCAACATGTTCGATCTGAGTTAAATCCCGTGGATGTATTATACTATATATTTATATAGTATATATAATATATATGTATACAGACCATACATGTAATTATACTGCCCTGCTTAGTGTGCTTAGTAAAAACGATCTACAATTTTCGTTTTTTCTTGATAAGGTTATATTACACTACTATTAGACATTTATCATCTTATTGCTTAGTCAGAAAGTCCTTTCTGCCATCTCAAATCGAACAAAAGCGTAATTTTTTATCCTTTCTACAAGTTACAGCCGTTGTGCTTAGAATAAGCATCCTATATGCTAACTACTTAGTTAAAGCGTCCTATCTGCATCAAAAATTGTGAAGATAGGACTTTTTGGATAAGTAAGTCATGTTTGAATCATTCAACAGGTGAAATTAATGTGGACCTAATGCTTATACGAAATATAATATGACTATAAAAATAGTGGGAAACTATAAGTCATATGAATACCCGATCACTTCTCATACAGATATTTGAAAAATAATTGGATGTGATAATTTCTATTGATTTATTGAAATATAACGGGTGCGGTGTATCAAGCTGTATTATATTACAATACTGACGAAAAAATCTTTTTCTACGAGCGTGCAAAAATGTCTACTTTCGCGCACGCATTTTAGTTTAGAAAGTTTCACTTTTCCGCACGAGTGTTACTTTTCCGCACGCGGTTTTTACTTTTCCGCACGCGTGTTAATTTAGATATGTTAATATGGCCTTAAAGTAATTATAATACATGCAATAAACTAATATTTAGATATTATTTACTAATTTATTTCAAATATATCTTATTGTGTTCCTGTTTTAATGAAATTAACGCGACAATTCGATGAAATAAAATTATTTTGACATAATATTCGAAAGTCAAATCGGTAGACAATAACAGTCGTTTTGAATCATCGTCATGGAAACCAAGATCGTCGTCATGCTAACTAATTATATTGAAAGTTTGGTTTTGACAACCTTGTCAAATAATTAATTTGTGTATGTATTTTCATATTAATTAAATTAATTGATTAAGATTTGGTAATTTTTTAAAGACTCTTAGAAAAAATATTGTTCCTAACTCTTGCAGAAAGTCTCTTTTCCGCACTCGACTGCTTGCCGAACTCCCGCTTCGCGTCGTTCGGCAAACTGCAGTCGCGTGCGGAAAAGAATGAATTTCTGCACTTGTTAGGAAAATAACTATTACAAAGTGAATAAAACGCATAAATCGCATAGATAGAGATTGCAAAGAATTATTATTTTAATTTTACAAATTAATACTTAATAATAATAATTTAATTTGTCATATCAATTTGCTAGTTTAGTTGGGAATAAGCCAATTTTATGGCTTATTCCCAACTAAAATAGTAAATTGATATGACAAAATATTATTTGTAAAATTAAAATAATAATTCTTCTGAATTACGTTATTAATTCATTTTATAAAGATTGTTTTTGTCAGTACTGCGCAATTTAATTTCGACACCGCCATGATGGTTGCAATTTATAGTGATTCTTATTCATTTCAATATTAGTTACCACTGGGGATATTAACGTTATCATGTTGACACTGTTCAGAATTTGGGTTGGCGCTCCGGTTTATTGGATTTATTGGCTACGCAACCACTTTAACATTTGTTGATAGTCTGGGAAAATTATCGAAAAAATGCCATTTTTGGGAAAAGTTGTTTAAGCTATTTTATTGCTAAAATCGAATCTTAAGATTGCATATATTAGTAATATGGGGTATGACAAGTCCGCAGAAAGTGTGTTATTTTATGTATAAACAAATTAGCACTCCTAAATCTTCTTTTTTTTTTTCAATTAGTGCTCTGTAACTCCCAAGATTTTTCCTTTAAGTCAAAAACACTCAAATAAAAATTTACCGTAATTTAGTACAAGTTTTTTCCGATTTCCTTCAACAAAAATTTTACTCAAAAAATCCGAGTTTTCCCAAAAAAATCTGCAATTATCAATTAAAATTTTAGGGAAGTAATTTTATCAATTTATCAATAATTAAATAAATTGACATCAAACAGAGAGGGGCTAAATTATGGAATAAATTCTTTTTCTCTATTTATCAATAATTAAATAAATTGACATCAAACAGAGAGGGGCTAAATTATGGAATAAATTCTTTTTCTCTAAAATGGACAATTTTGGAGCAAAAGCCCGAAACAGGTCGATTTTTATTTTTAGATTACAATTTTTTGGCATATATTTCATACTAGTGACGTCATCCATCTGAGCGTGATGATGTAATCGATAATTATTTTAATGGGAATAGGGGTCGTGTGGTAGGTCATTCGAAATGGCGTTCAATTCTCTATTCAGTAATATAAACATTAATATCATTATTTATACAGGGTTCCAAAAAATAATTTTTGAATTAAATTAATTGGCGCATAAATAAGAATGTATGTAATTTATTTAACTCAAAATACATTGTACTGCTGTCAGAAAATAGAAAAAAAGTTTATTTCACAAATAAACATTTCTTTTCGCTTAAATTAAATCACAAACAGCCTCCCTCCTACCTATTAGCAGCTTGAACATTTAATTTAAGCTAAAAGAAATGTTTATTTGCCAAATAAACATTCTATTTTCTGACAGCAATAGAATGTATTTTGTTAAATAAATTACATACATTCTTCTTTTTGCGTCAATTAATTTAATTCAAAAAATTTTTTTGGTCACTCTGTATAAATATTGATATTAATGTTTATTAGAGAATTGAATATTAATAATTAATAATTAATAGAGAATTGAACGCCTTTTCAAATGAGCTACCACGCGACCCCTATTCCTATTTAAAAAATAATCGATTACGTCATCACGCTCGGATGGATGACGTCACTAGTTTGAAATATATGCCAAAAGAAATTTAATTTAAAAATAAAAATCGACCTGTTTCGGGATTTTTCTCTAAAATCGTCCATTTTAGAGAAAATGATTTTATTCCATTATTTAGCCCCACTCTGTATATCAGGAGACCGGCGACAATCTAACCAATAGTTTAGCAATAATTAAAATGTTAATTAAAAATTTCGGTCGAAATAATAACCAGAAAGATTATCATACACCAGAATAACTATGATTTTCGTATAAAAAAGCACTATACCTACTTATTCAATGTACTTTACAGAATTGAAATTGGACTATTTGAGTGGTCTCAGGAATGTTATAAAGAAACTACTTTTTGGCTTATAAACAAATAGAACCCCTCAGAAAATATTAGATTAAATTAAATTAAGTTAACGCTGTTGAAAAGGGCAAGGCTTCTGTGCCCTTTTCGAAGAAAAAAAAATTGAATTGCGAGGAGTGGTTCCAGGTATAACCGGTCAAATTTGACCGGCATTTGCGACAGAGTTATAAACAACAGGATTTCAATCTTTGGACCATTACCTTTTTATTCCGGTCCTCTTTGTACATACAAATTTTCATATCTTCAAGACACTAATAACAAAAAAGATTTATGTTAAAAAAGTTATTTGTTGAAAATTAAAGATTTTGTTTGGAAACCCTGAATTTTCCGAGGAAAATTTCCGCCGACTGAAATCGGAAAAAAATATCTATGTGCAGAATTAAATTACAGTGAATTTTTTGTGAGTGTTTCTGGTTTAACGTTAAAATCTTCTGAGTTACAGAGCAATAATTGAAAAAAAAAAAAGACTTCGGAGCGCTAATTTGTTTATAAACCAAATAGCACACTTTCTGCGGACTTCAAATTCAAATTCAAAATATCTTTTATTAAAAAAATTGTAAACAACACACTTATAGCAAATTGCCACAATAGGGAACTTGCATAAATTTTTAAATTCGAAAAAAATGTTATAAATCACAACAGAACATAATTTAAAACATGTATCAAAGATAAAAAAGTTTTGTTTGTCTTTCGTTTGGCCCCTAAAGACGATTAAAAATTCAAATTCAAACAGGTGGTCCAAAACGCATCGTGACGTCACTTTGTTTTACATTTACATTTTTCCAATAAAGTAAACAGAATTTTAAATTAGACGTTATAAACGTCAGTAGAAAATACATTTATGTGACGTTACAAGTGTTTTTGATCGTTTGACCTATTCATAGAAAATTTGTACTTTTACAAAATGATTTTATTTTCAATAGTAAACCTTCGTTCCTTTCCTTCAAAAACAGTATAAAACTACAATTTTAACAAACTGGTATATATTATTACAATGACATACGATAAATGTCTTTAGAATATAAATATTTTTGACTTATTCCACGACGATGAGCTTGCTAAATACCCAAGTAGGTGGAGGCCAATAAACTAAAGAATGAGAAGAAGAATATACCTAAATATAAGGTTGTGTCTAGGTATACGCTAACGTGTACGCAAATAAAAAAGTTAGAGTGTCAGTGATTTCTTATTTTTTATTTGTTTAGTGTTTGTTTTTAAATTAACTACGGAGTGCGGACAATTATTTAGTTCTTTTAATGAGTTTAAGAACATTTTAAAACAGTACGCAAAAGATAAGAGACTATAAATTAATATATATTTTTTTTAGTTATAAATGAAATAGTATTACCGTAAAAGATTAAAATAAAAGGAAGACCTAAAGCTTTCACAATAATAATTAACTTGTTTTAAAGCTATTATCCTTGTGGCATTTTTGTAATCAACTATTCTAAATGGGAACTAAGCCACAATTTAACTAAAAAATTGATTTTATTAACGTTTCTACTTCTAAACCGGATGTCGTTGTCAAAATACAAAATATTATTAAATTAAACAAAAATGTTGTTGCTTAGTAAAAAAATTTTTCCAATAATTTATTTAATCTGACTAATTTTTGTATTTTGACAATGACATCCGATTTGGACGTCTAAACGTTAATAAAATATTTTTTTAGTTAAATTGTGGCTTATTTTGCATTTAGAATAGTTGATTATAATAATTCACTTATGTATAAAAATTATTTTAACAATATTTTGTACCTACATGTCATGTCAACTAAATACATATAATTATTTTGCTAACCTAAATATATACTTTTATATATACACATTGATTTATTACAATTAAGTTTGAAACATCTGAATAGTTCTGCTTCCCGTCCTTAACAAATATGGTTCCATCAAACAAACACTAAACATATCAAAATAGCATGTACCAAAATATATAGTAACTGCGCAAGCTAAATAATGACGTCACTGGCTTGATGAAGTTTAATTCGCGTCTACCTAACTTTTTTATTTGCGTACACGTTAGCGTGTACCTAGACACAGCGAAATATAACCATAATAAAAACTAATGCAAAACTATGTGACGTCACGTGCCGTTTGAACTATTTTATACCGCTGAAGCCTTTAAATATGTATTTCTAAGTTATTGCGAGTTTTTGAAGCGTGAAATTTTGGAAATCTCATTTTTAAACAAAACTGAACATTATTATCTAATAAAAAAAATGTGCAAGTTCCCTATTGAATAATAAGTGTCTAATATACATACAAAATTACAATTACAACTACTGAGTTAAAAGTTAAAATGTGTGATTTAAAAACTCATACACAGAATATGGTTCTAAATCCAATAAAATGCTTTTTATTTCAGTTCTAAATATATTAAAATTCTGTTGCAATTTAATTCTAACAGGTAATTTGTTAAAAAAATTTATACACGAATATGTAGGTCCTCTCTCTCTGTTGCGACTAGCCTATGTATAGGAAAATTAAGCCCTACATACCTAGTGGGTATGCTGTGTTTTGGCTCAGAATGTGTAAACCTATCCCTATTCTTGAACAGGAACAGTAAACACTCATATATATATAAAGCCCTGCCACCGTTAATAATCCTAACTCCTTAAATTTTCCCCTACAGGTCCTTAGAGCTTTTATCTTGAGCATTGTTCTTATTGCTCTCTTCTGAGCAATGAATACTCTATCAACATCAGTTCCTCCGCCCCAGAAAATAATACCATATCTGCGCACTGGGTAGATGTTTGCAAAATAAACTGTCTTACGGTGTTGTAAATTCAAATACTTAGACATTACTCGTAATGAATAGCATACCGTGTTGATTCTTTTGCGAACAACACACAGATGCTCTGACCAATGCAGATGTTGATCTATGTAAATACCCAAGAATTTTGTATTTGTTGATAATACAGCAGTTTGATCGTCCAACTCAATCTCCTCTGGAATTATTTCATTATTTTGCTTTGTGTGAAAACAAACACAGTTAGTCTTCTCGGTATTTAAAACCAATTTATTTTTTAAGAACCAATTCTGAGCTGTTTTTAAGTGATCTGAAGAAATACTCAGAAGATCCTCAAACGTTGATGCTAATGTTAATAAGTTTGCATTATCTGCAAAATTTACAAGGTGAGACTCACTGCTCAGTATTTCGCTACCAAGATTGTTAATGTAGAAAACAAAAAGAAGTGGTCCCATCACACTGCCCTTAGCAATACTAAGTTGTAAATTCCCTTCTTCTGAAGAAAACTGTTGTCCTTCTCGAGTTATAATAACTTTTTGTCGTCTGTCGGTGAGATAATCTCTTATCCAGTCCCGAGCAGGGCCACGAATTCCATATCTTTCTAGTTTGTCGATCAAAATATGATGATCTATGCTGTCAAACGCTTTTGATAAATCCAGGAACATTCCCAAGGAAATCTCCCGTTCTCCGATCCATTCAAAATCTTATCCGCGAATTCGTATGTAGCTGTTTCAACAGACCTTCCCTTGAGATACCCATGTTCTGACTCAGCAATTAGGTGGTCATTATTGAAAAACGTTATAAGTCTTGTATCTCTATAACGAGATTCAACAACAATACAGGGACCTAAATAGAGAAGTAAAAAGAGAAGTGATTAAAAGAAAAAACGCAACCTGGATCAAAAAATGTGAATACATAGATCAACAATTAGGAGGAACTAGGAGTTCAGAAGCATGGAAGATGATAAAGAATGTCAGAACATCACATAAAGGTGGACACACAATTAAGAGTATATTATTATCTGATGCCGAATGGGAACAACATTTTAAGGAATTATTGGTAGAAAAACGACCACAATACATAACAAGAATACAAGAAAAAGAGAATGATATACAGAGTGAACACGAAATACAACTAGATAAAACCAAAGTGGAAGAAGCTATTAAAAATATGAAATCCCGGAAAGCACCCGGAGCTGGAGGAATTAATCCTGAATTAATAAAATATGGACCACCCAAACTATGGGATATGCTTAAAAATCTTTTCGAAAGATGCCTGAATGGAGAAAAAGTACCAGATGAATGGCTAACATCACATATTACACCCATACATAAGAAGGGACCTAAAAATAACCCCAAAAACTATAGGGGAATTGCAGTCATCAGCACCATTGGAAGATTATACTCCAGGCTATTAAGAAATGAAATAGAACAAGAAATTCAAGGAAAGCAAGCTGAAGAACAAGCTGGTTTTCGTGCGGGACGTTCAACGGTAGACAATCTCTTCACTTTAAAAATAGCACTAGAAAAAAGAATACAAAGAAATCAGGAAACCCACATCGCTCTTATCGACCTAGAAAAAGCCTATGATAGTGTCCCCATTATAGAACTATGGAATTCAATGAAAGACATCGGTATCGATGGAAAACTCATACAAACAACTAGAATGTTGTATGAGACCACTAACACCAGAATCAGAAACGGCAAAAATTTCACTGAGGCATTTAATACTTCAAAAGGCCTCCGACAAGGATGTTGTCTATCTCCCACTCTCTTTAAAATATACCTTGACCAATCCTTACAGAGGTGGACAAAAGCAGTAAAACCGATGGGACTGAAAGTGGGAGATGACTCCCTATTTACATTATACTTTGCGGACGACCAAGTTGTAATAGCCCAAGATCAAGATGACTTAAGCTATATGATACGGACGCTAAATGAGCATTACCAACAGGCAGGATTAGTAATAAAATATGGATAAGTCAGAATACTTCATAGTGGGAAACGAAGACATTGAAAACCTACCATTGGAACAAGGACATATTGTTGGTGTGAAACAATGCAAATATTTGGGAGCTATATTTAACAAACGAGGAAATAGTGAAGATGAAATACAACACAGGATCAATAAAGGTAGAAGCATCACTAGATCCCTCAATTCAATTTTATGGGACAAAGATATCAGGAAGGAAACAAAGAAAAGAATATATGAAAGTATAATGAAGAGCGCTACAATCTACGGTGCAGAAGTTTGGGACATAAGTGCAAGAAATAAAAAGAAGCTACTTAGTACAGAAATGGACTTCTTGAGGAGAAGTTGTCAGGTTTCCAGATTAGAACATGTAAGAAATGAAACAATTAGAGAACGTATGAAGGTGGAAAAAACTATAATGGACGATATTGAAAAGAGACAGCTGACATGGTTCGGGCACGTTAAAAGAATGAATGAGACTCGCTGGCCGAGAAAAATATTAGAGTGGGTCCCACCGGAGAGAAGAAGAAGGGGACGACCACGGAGAAGCTGGAGGGACAATATTCAGGACGCAATGGATTCGAGGCAATTAGATGAAGATACGTGTTACGATAGAAAAAATTGGAAGCTGGGTATGGAGAGGCGGCGACAGCCGTAGAAATCCATTATATATATATATATATATATATATATATATATATATATATATATATATATATATATATATATATATATTGCACATTGCTATTTCGAAAATTTTTGAAAATGTCGGTAATAAACTGATGGGTCTATAATTTTCCAATTTGGTTTTATCTTATCTCCCTTTTTATGTAAAGGTTTCACTAGGGCTAACTTTAGTTGGTTAGGGAAAATACCATACTTAAAAAATTATTAATAATGTGGCACAATGGTTCTGCAATCTCTTCTGCACAATGTTTCAACAGATTCGCTGAGATCCCATCATAACCTGCACTTTTTTTATTTTTTAGCTTTGATATGATATTAAGAATTTCAGAAATAGTTACTGGTATACAGTCCATTCATTTTACATATTCCCAACTGTAAACAAACGCACATGGAAGCTAAACAGGGTCGTCCTGAAGTGTATCTTAAAAACCAACACGCTACCTACAATTTAAATTTGCAGACTGACCAGTTTGGACCTGTAAAATGAGAATCCGCCTCGTTTAGGGCAATAAATTACATTTAACAGCCTCTTGACGAATGAGACGGCGAATACTAACACGTGCGTTTGTTTATAGTTGGGAATTTGCTATGTGAATGTGGTGTAAGAAAAAAAGATTTGTTGTTATATGGAATACTACATGAAAAAGTGGCTTGAGGTTGAGCTTTTATTAAATTAGGACCTGCATGAAGTACAAATTTGTTAAAGTTATTACAAAATATCCTCAGGCTTACCACTAATAACCGAAGTTTGATCGACATATTCTGTAACTGTACCATTAATTTCCCTAACAATCTGCCAAACACATTTTGATTTGCTTTCACTGTTATTTATACGTTCTTCATAATAAGCACTTCTTGCATCGCTCAGGAGACGATCGTATTCCTGCTTCTTTGTTTTGTAAGTCTCACTATATACCCTGTCAGACCTACTAAGCACTAGAAGGATGTCTAGCTCATTCTTACATGCAGCAACCTGCTGATAAGGTTTTAGTATTTTTTTTTGCCGTACATTTTTGCTGAACTGAGACTATAGGAAAGCAATAATCAAAGGTAGACCTAACAATGCCGACAAAAGCATCCCATTGCTCATTTACCAATGATTCAGGGGTAAAAAACACTGAGTCCCATTTTTGACTAAAAAGCACAGACTTGAAAATATTTTTATTTGTAATTGAAAAAATTATTTTTTTAACTTTTTTGAGTTTTCCACTTATTTGCAAAGTAAAGGACACCTTCTGGGCAGTATGGTCAGACATATGAGTGCCTACCACCTCTGCATCAAAAATGTTTATATTAGTGTAAATATTGTCAATACAACTTTGAGAAGTCCTACTTACCCGTGTATATTCTGAAATAGAAGGAGCAAAATTAAAAGACTGCAATAATTCACTGAAATCTTTAGCATTACTGTCCTTAACATTCATTATATCTAAATTAAAATCTCCAGCAATAAAACATGTGCAGTGCTCATTCAGTAGTATATTTAGAACTGACTCATGTTTTACTAAAAAGTCATGAACAGGTTTTGTGCTTGTTCTGTATATACATATGAGAGTTCTACGGCAGAACACTCAAAACATTGTTTTTATAAAATGAGAGTTCTACGGCAGAACAGTCAAAACATTGTTCATCGCCAAATATGGTTATGTCACTTCTATGTACGTAAAAAAAATGAAAGAATACCCATTACACCAGGGAAATAAGGTAAAAATATACCATGTTCGGGACACTTGAGCAGCCAGGTTGCAAATGGGTTTTTTGGGTACTATATACCTAATACATTATAAATACAAAAATGCCCGTCACAGTTTGGACGAGAAATTTAGTTATTAACAAATAAGGATCAAAAATAAGAGTTTTTTCGTTTAAATCGCTACTGGTAAAAATAGGGTAATTAAATGTCTTATTTATAATATTTTTCTTTTAGTAGATAAGCCAAGGTTTAAAATAGCGTTTTTTGAATTTTGGTCCGATTATTTGTTGCTTCGGATATTGCAAAATAAAACTAAAATTTCGAAAATAAAAAATTTGCTATAACTTTTGCGAAAATGAATTTAGGACTTTCATATTGCACGAAAAGTTGAGTCAAACAGTTCATACAATGCACAAAAATTTTTAAGACGATGCGTCAATTAGTTTAAATTTTATTCAATTTGTTTATCCCAAAAGAGCTTTTTTTTTTTCGCAATCTTATTGTTCAGAAAATAATAATGATACAGCAATTCTGTGAAAACAACATGAAAGAAGAATAGTCATGTTTTCAACGCATTTAAAAAAATCATTAAAAAGTCATTTTTATCACTCAAAAAACATTTTACTAAAATAGAGTCATTTTTGGCTGATAAACAATTTGAATAACTTTGTTAATATTGACTGTAGGCTAAAACTACAATGGAATTTGAAAACTGGTATTTTTATACGAATTTTCAATGAAAAACCTTTCGCCTAGGTTAATTACGGTCAAAGTTAGCCACTTTTTTTATTTAATTGGCGGCTACTTTGTTTATAACAATTAAGCAACCTAACTAGAGCCATTTAAAGTTGAAGATCTATAGGTTATGTGTAAAAGTTTTAGTAAACTTTGAACCTCAACAGAGTGGCTAATAAAGCTTTAAAAATGGCGTCCGAACGGAATTAATTCGTGGTCGGAGGAGGGGAATTACTAAAATACGTGCACTCAAAAAATGAAACTGATTCTGCAAACATATGCTGCGATTAATATCGCTGGAACTTGTTGATGGATTTTGATCCTAATTTTTTTAATTTGTATATACTCGTAGTCTTATAGAGTACGTTATGTACACACAACCCCACCTAACATTACAAAATGTTAGGGGTAACTCCCCTTATCACTCAGGGATATGAAAAGTAGATTACGACCGATTCTAAAACCTACCGAATATACATAAATAATTTCATAAAAATCGGTCAAGGGGCCTCGGAGGAGTATGGAAACTAACACTGTGACAGGAGAATTTTATAGATTTAAATATATAGATGGCTATTAACAAATAGGGGTTGGTGATAGAAGAGTGAAAATTAAGGGTTGTATGTATTTTTTAATTCTACATCATATAACAGTAAGGTAGATAATTTTGTCTAAAAAAATAAAAAAAAATGTCAGGGGGTAATCCCCCTTATAACTTATGGGTATAAAAAATAGATTAAAACCTCTTCAACGTCCTACAGGATAAACGTATAAAATTTTATAAAAATCGGCCAAGCCGTTTCGGAGTAGTATGGTAACTAACACTGTTACAGGAGAATTTGATGTATATAGAAGTATATGCGAATTAAATCATAAAAGTGGTTACCTTTTAACATAATTAACCTAGGCAAAAAGTTTTTTCTAAAAATTCGTATAAAAATACCAGCTTTTGAAATCCTAAAGTAGATTTACTCTATAGTCAATATTAACCAAGTTATTCAAATTGTTTAGAAGCCAAAAATGACTCTATTTTACTAAACTTTTTTCGGAGTGATATAAACGACTTTTTAATGATTTTTTTCAATACTTTAAAAATATAACTATTATTCTTGCATGTGGTTTCCACAGAATTACTGTCATTATTATTTTCTGAACAATAACATTGCGAAAAAAATGCTCTTTGCGATAAACAAATTGAATAAAATTTAAATTAATTGACGAATCGTCTTAAAAATTTTTGTGCATTATATGGAATGTTAGACTCAACTTTTCGTGCAACATGAAAGTCTTAAGGCCATTTTCTCAAAAGTTATAGCACATTTTTTATTTTTGAAATTTTAGTCTTATTTTGCACTTTCCGAAACAAAAAAAGGATCGGACCAAAATTTAAAAGGTGCCATTTTAAACGTTGGTTCATCTACAAAAAGAAGAATATTATAAATAAGATATTTAATTACCCTATTTTTGCCATTTTTGAGAAACTGCCATTTTTGACCCTTATTTGTTAATAACTAAGTTTCTCGTCCGAACTGTGACGGTCATTTTTGTATTTATAATGTATTAGGTATATAGTACCCAAAAAATCTATTTGTAACCTGGCTGCTCAAGTGTCCCGACAAAAACCTTATTTCTCTGGACTACATGAACGACCATATAAAACACGCTGTATTTTCGTGTCACCGTGTCACACAAAAAATTGGCCAGCGTAAGCACATGTAATAATTACTGTTACATGTACTTGCACTGGACAATTTTCTTTGTGACACAGTGACAGGAAAATACAGCGTATTTTATATGTTCGTTCATGGGTATTCTTTCATTTTTCCGACTGTACGTACTCTATACCATTCCTTAAATAAATAGCTGTGCCTCCATATCCATTTTGCTTGCAAAATGCTGATGCCAGTGAATATCCCACCAAATTATATGCGGACAATTGATCAATGGTTTTCCAATGTTCGCTCACACACATAGCAATTCATCGTTTACAAATTCTTGAAGAGCATTATGAGTTGTTCCTATCGATTGAAGGTTTTGGTGCACTATACACACCTGGTCAGAATCATTTTTTCAAGTTGATTATTTAACCTATCTATTGAGGTGCTAGATTCTTCAGGTTTAAAAATTCACTAAGATAAAGACCGACTGGCCAAAAATCAGAAGTTAGGACTGTGGGCACGCTCTCTTGTGTTACTCCAATTTTAAAAGAGCTAATGAACTTTTTTTTGCGCAACTTTTCTATGACACTGTTTTGAACCCCATTTTCTTGCATGTATGATTGCACATATTTGCTGTTGAATCCTCAGTGAGGCCCGACAAGAAAATCCAACTATAACTAGACACAATGGGGGCAATTTTAAGATTGGAAGTTCCATTTCTTTTGCCTTGAATGGGTGCTGGTCGTTTATTTTTTAAGAAACCCCTTTTTCTTTGAGTTTCCCAACCATCCTTATGTTGATTTTTACTTGACGATGATGGAGCATTTTGATCCGTTGTATTATTAATTTGAGTCTGTTTTTCATGTGAAGACTTAACAGTTAGTCTTTAATAATCAGGTTTTATTGTCTCGTCGTTATTAATGTTTAACACATCATTCATTACTAGCTGAGTTTGTGTCTTCATAATTTCTAAACTAACAACTTTTTCATTTATTTTTGACTGACCTTGTATGACACTCTCATTAATTTTCGTTGTGTTTCCTTGAAGTTGTCCATCTTTGTCTGCTGAAACCTCTTGTTGTTTTGTTAAAATCAAGGTAGATTGTTGTGGTACAACAAGACTATTGTTTTTATTGCCCTTGGGCTGTTTTTTGTCCATCTGTTTATCCTTTTGTAACTCATACATTTTTTCTTCTAGAGATACTATTTTCTCATTCAAAAGTTTTATTAAGACTTCCTTTTCTCCTATTATAGTGTTTTTATCTTGTATTGTTGCTCTTAATAATTTATTTTCTTCTTTTAAAGAATATTCTTCTATTGAAGTTGAGGTTAGGTTGACATCAGCTTTTTCAGCATGAAAATTGTCAGTAATATTTTCACTGCAGCACGTTTTTGCTCTCTCTGCACAACTGGAGTGATAAACTGAATTACATTTAGCACAACACACACCAGATTTTACATTATTGCTACAACCTTTACAAAGTTTCTTTAGGATATCTAAGCCGCGAAAATTATCGGCGGCGGCCATTTTGGAGACTTTGCATAGCTATATTACTAATATATGAAATCTTAACATTTGATTCCAGTATGTCCAGCAATAAAATAGCTGGTACATAATTTTCCTTGTTTTATACTAATTTTCCCAGATTATTACCTTACATCTTTCATTGAGTTGATAGTTCACATTGTGGAAATTCTCAATTATTATATTTCTAATTTAATACTATTCTATCTAATTCCTCCAAAACCAGCAAATTTCCATAAAACCCAGCCATATTAATACCTTTTGTTTTAGTTTTCCTTGCAAGAAACAAACAAAACACATCTCCTATACTAAACCTAGCCTCGCTTTCGGCCATTCATTCATGTCCGTGTCACAATAATTTCGACTCGAAATTATAATGGGTGCGTTCGGACGACCACAGCGGCTGGACAGCTGAGCCAGAAGTAGCTGTCAGACGTCACCGCTGGAAGTCAGCCGCTGAGAGATTTACTAAGCTTTCCCTATCACGGCTGGATTCAACCACTCAGCCGATTTCTGCTGACAGCCAGCCGTTATGGTCGTCCGAACGCACCCATTATCAACCACTTTTTATGACGTCATTTCGTTAGTTCAACTAAAATCCACAAGGCTCGTACAGTCGCATTTCAACGTCGCCATATTGATTGCGACTTGTTTTCAGTCGAAATTTGAATTAGAATCAGGCCCCTGTATACATGTGGGCTAATCAACATAATATTTTCTCAGAAGATTTGCACACACATTTGTGTTTGCTCACAATAATTAAAGGCACCTTTTTTTTTGAGTGAATTTGATGGCCTTGGCCGAGCCAATTAGCCAGACATTTTGTTATTTTAAAAACAAACAAATTTGATTTTTCAATCAGAGGAATTTTTTCTGTATTTCTAACTCTAAATGCATAACAAACTAACATTATTATCTACAATTATTATCTAAATAATACTCTGTTTTGGTTGTTCATTTTTTTTGTAAATTTTTATTTTTTTTGTATTTTTTGTTGCATTTTTTTTTAAATTGTTAATTTGTTTTTTTTTATTATTTTTTTTATTGTTATTTTTTATAAATTGTTTTTTTTACTACGCTAAGACGTAAACCCGATTCATTCTCGCGGAGGTTTACATCTTCTTAGTTTTTTTTTCTTTTTTTTTTGTTGCTTTTTTTATTTTTGTTTTTTTTTTCTTTTCTTTTCTCTTTTTTTGTTCTTTTCTTTTTTCAATTATAATATACAATACTTACTTAAATCTACAGGGTTTAAAACAAAATATCAACAAAACAAACATGTTTGTTTTGTTTTAACAAACATGCCTGCTTTGTTTTAACAAAATTTCTTAAATACAGGGTAAATTTTATTGCTACAATCTATATTTACAGTTTTTGATATGTTCGTAAATTGTTTTTAATATATTAATATCTTCAGAAAATATCAAATTGTTCAGGTAGGCGGGAAGTGGAATTTTTAATATATTAAGGTTATCATAAAATTTGTTTATATTTACTGATTGATGTGAACTTCGAGGAGAATATGTAGTAGATCACCTTCTTTTCCACACTCACAGTTAGGTGACTCTGTGAGACCCAAACTGTACATATGAAGGGGGATAAGAGCATGATTACATCTCAATCTATTTATAACTCTTATGAAATGGCGATTTGTTTGATACAGAATGAAACCATCTTTTAATGGGAATTTCAGGCTGCATTTGTTTGTAATTACTACCAGTTCTCGTGTTTCGATAATACCTTTGCCAATTTTCTTTTTGGTGTCGTCTACTAATAATATCAATATCCGAAATGGGTAGTAAGTTCATGGGAAGTTCTTCGCCTATTTCTAGAGCGGATTTGGCTAGCCTGTCTACTATTTCGTTACCCCTAATGCCTGCGTGTCCCTTTATCCATGAAATAATGATGTTTTTTCCTAAATTTGCAATTTTATTGTAAAGAGTCATAATTTCCAGTTCTATATGATTGAGTTGTTGGTACTTATGTACGTTAGTTAGTCTATCGACGACACTCTTACTGTCTGTAAATATTATGCAGCCATAGTAGTCCAGGGTAATAAGGTTTTTTCCATGACACTCGAGCAGCCAGGGTACTGAAGCGTTTTTTCGACAGGTAATACCTATAAGAGCAAATTGTAACTATTTCCTGCGTAGGATCTGGCGGCCATTTTTATTTATAAACAATTAAGTGTCAAAAAATGGCATTTTTCCCTTTTTTTCAAATCAATGGAAAACAGTGAAAGTTATGGTTTTTTTAGTACAAATATCTTTGAGATTATGGAAAAAGCTTTAAAATGACATATTACAAAGTTTGATACACTCATTTATTGTTAATATAATTGCGAAAAAAGATCGGAATTGCAAAAAAAATTAATTTCGCAATATCTATTGTAAAAATTAGTATACAGCTTTGAAATTTTTGTCATATAAGGGTTCTTTGGTGCTTAATATGTGATAAAAATTTCAAAGCGATTCTTTCAATTGTTTAAATTTTATTCAAATTGTTTATCCCAGAGAGCATTTTTTTACAATAACATAAGTCAGAAAAAAATGACGTTAGAACCATTCCACAGGTGTCAAATGAAAGAGCATGAGATATATTTTCAACTTGGTTTAAAAAAAGCGAATAAAAAATGCATTTATTAGTAATAAATAATTATGCAAAAGTATCGTAAATCTTTCCTTATAAACTTTTTATTTTGTTATATAAGAAATTATATATATTTATTACAATTTTTTATCAATTATGATATAAATAACATTACTTGGTAGTTGTGCACTTAAAACAGGGTAAAAAAGTTAATTTTTTTGGAAAAAGTTATTCAAAAAGTTTATAAGGAAAGATTTACGATACTTTTGCACAATTATTTATTACTAATAAATGCATTTATTATTCGCTTTTTTTAAACCAAGTTGAAAATATAGTTCATGCTCTTCCATTTGACACCTGTGGAATGGTTCTAACGTCATTTTTTTCTGACTTATGTTAGTGCAAAAAAATGCTCACTGAGATAAACAATTCGAATAAAATTTAAACAATTGAATGAATCGCTTTGAAATTTTTATCACATATTAAGCACCAAAGAACCCTCATTTGACAAAAATTTCAAACCTGTACACTAACTTTTACAGCAGTTATTGCGAAAATAATTTTTTTTTGCAATTCCGACCTTTTTTCGCAATTATATTAACAATAAATGAGTATATCAAACTTTGTAATATGTCATTTTAAAGCTTTTTCCATAATCTCAAAGATATTTGTACTAAAAAAATCATAAGTTTCACTGTTTTCTATTGATTTGAAAAAAAAAGGGAAAAATGCCATTTTTTGACAGTTACTTGTTTATAAATAAAAATGGCCGCCAGATCCTACGCAGGAAATAGTTACAATTTGTTCCTATAGGTATTACTTGTCGAAAAAACGCTTCAGTACCCTGGCTGCTCGAGTGTCACGAACAGGGTATATTTTTGTCTTATTACCCTGGCCTATAGGGTTCGTTACTAAATATGCGTCTAAGCAAAAAGTATCGCTATCATTTCAGCGGTGTATATCGATGATTCACAAGGCAATTTGAATAATTTTTTAAATCCACTTTGAATATTGATTATTGCACATCCTACTTTGTTTTGTACTTTGGATCCATCTGTATAGTAAAACTGATAATGAGGCCACTTATGAAGTATAAATGATTGAAAAACGGCTGGATTTAAATTAATATCCATAAAAAAAGTATTAATTTGTTTTGAGAAAATTTCTTCTAATACATGGGAATACATAGGTGAAACTTGATTTTCATAAGTATAGAAAGTACTTCGGTATTGAGATATTTTCAAGTAACTATCTACAAGAAGGGGACATTTTTTCTTTGTCCAATATATATTTATGAGTTAGATCTAAAATTGATAACTTATGTATATCCTGCAGATAGTTTGTATTTTTTCCTATGGTTCGAGTAATAAATTTATCACTTAAAAACTGTCGTCGAAATTCCAGGGGTGGTTCTATCGCTTCAACTTCCATTATATTAACGGGTGTAGACTTCAAATATCAAAGACAAAGTCGAGGACATTTATTTTTTTGTATTTCTAATTTATTCAAATGTGTGTTTGCAGCAGTTCCATACAGATGACAACTGTAATCGAAAATAGGACGAATCATAGTACGGTAAAATAAAAGAGCTATATTTGGAACGACACCCCAATTAGTTCTACAAAAGGCTTTTAGAATATTCATTGCATTTTCAGACTTTTTTATGATATGATGCATGTGATCCTTCCATAGAAGTTTTCTGTCTAAATAAGTACCGTGATATTTTATACAATTTTTAATAGGATATTGAATTAAAGGCACCTTTGTAGGCGAAATGTTTATTGCTAAGTACTAATAAACATTTATAAATACTACTATTTAGGAATACCTACACAACAGACTTTATGCAAATTTAGTTTCTTTACTATTATGCAAATAACACCGTAATCTTGTACTAGGTTATGTGCAAATATCAACCCCTCTTTTCAAATAAAATGGCCTGGTAGATTTATTTTCATTTCATTTTACATTTATTTTGCTCCTTAATGATTATTACTTGTAAATAAATTTGTTTTTCTACAAGCGTTTTGTTACATTTCGTTATTTTGTGCAAATCCTTCAGGTAGATCGCACCTCCGAGGTAGACCGCATACTATTAACAAAACTGTAAAATTTTAATTGTAATTCATATTAAACTAAAAAAGTCCTATCTGAAAAATTAATAGTTCTACATAACTTATACATTATTAATACTTAGTTAAAAAGTCCTATCTATCAAATGTTAAACTTGGAGTTGTTTTAGTGATTGCCGGTAAATGAAAAAAAAAATGTAATCCTAATGAACTACTTTGTACAAAAAACAACAGTCTGCCTTTTAAAATCAGGACGGCACAGTATTAACTACAAATATGGCTTTTTCTCAAAAGTCTAATATTGCTAGTTAGGACGTTTTTACTTAGCAGGGCAGTATAGAGCTCTCAAGGAATTAATTTTCTTTCGATGTTTTAGTTGTTGAATACCGTCTAACTCGTTCGGAAGATGCATTTCAAGAATTAAACAGAAAATCAGCAGCTCTGAAAAGGATACTCAGCAGAATTCCAGATGAAATAACTGACCGGAAAACGTTTTTGGAAACCATAAAGTTAGTAAAAAATAGTTAAGAGAAAAAATATAAACTTTAAGGAATAAAATTAGGGCTAGAACTGATAGTCTAAGATACGATATAGGGTCGATCTGCACCGATCTGTTTAGTGGATAAAAATTATTGGATATGTAATTTATTATAAAAAACAAGGGGTGCCCTATCTAATTTTTTTCTGGCTATAATTAATTAATAATAAAAAAAATTATTTTTTTTTATAAATTAAAAAAAATCGACCCGGGCAGATATTATTTCAGATTTTTTGGATCATTCTAAACAAAAAAGGTCTCTTGTAATGTTTTTGTATCAATTTAAGGGGATGGGTACGAAATTTCGGCTTCAATGCTATTTAAATGGGATTAATTTTTTTCTAATCCTGAAAAAACTAATAAGTATTTTTGAAAAATTTAAACGCAGAATAAAAGATTACGTTATTACCGAGGGCTGAAAGTCCCTGAAAACTTCTATAATGTTTATTTTAATAAGTTACAGGGATGAAAAACTAAGAGAAAATTTAGTGAGATTTTTAATTTCAAATATCTTATTCAAAGGAAACTTTTTATTCATTCTAAGGGACTTTCGACCCTCGGTAATAAAGTAATATTTTATTCTGCGTTTAAATTTTTCAAAAATACTTATTAGTTTTCTCAGGATTCGAAAAAAATGATTACATTTAAAATACATTGAAAATTTTGACAGGCGTCAAAATTTTGCATTTTGTTCCTTTCCCCTTAAGAGAAAAATTACAAAAGACCATTTTTTATTACGAATGATCCAAAAAATCTAAAATAATATTTGCCGGCCCGAATTTTTTTTATTTATAAAAAAGGGTCATTTTTTAATTATTCATTAATTATAATTAATGTTTTAAAAAATGTAGAATATGTCGTGTAACCTTAAACTGTGAAAAATCGACTTTGACACTGATTTAACAATGCTGATCTTTTAGCAGTGTACAAATTACCAAACAAAGTAACAAATTACTATTATACTGTAGTAGTAAAAAAGACTCCATTTTGTATAGGCACAGAATAACTAACTATACAGAAGGGAATCTGGCTGTCGTTTCCATTGATTTTGTTGGGACCGAAATATTTGACCTTGTGCACCAGTTACAGAATAGAACTTTATGTTATAAGGAATAGACCATTCCAAATGAGGTAATATTTTTGACAAATAGTTATGAAATAAATATGAAATATAAAATTTAACTAGAAAAATAAATAAAACATAAAATAAAATATTTATAAATATAAAATTTAACTATAAACAACTGTCACTGTCAATCGCAAAAGTGAGGTTGCACCAGTTACGTGACACATGAGCATGAAATTTATGTTACCGTTTTGGGCTTGAGTTTCGCTTCTGGTATGGTTAGGTATTCTGTGGTATAGGTATACAGGGTGTCCCGGAAAATAGTGCGTTCCTTAAAGGTATAGGTAGAGGGCATCATGTAAAACAAAAAACTCTTATAACATTTTTTTCTAAATGGTACCGTTTGACAAAAAAATTAAAATACATTTGGGTATGCAAATTAAAATCTGGCAACTCTGTGAGGTACGAAAATTTAAACATAGACAGTTTCATGTTTAGTAAACAGATAGTTTGGAAGAATCCTGTTTAGTGTCAATGCCTAAAATGTTTTCGAATCGTGAGTTCATTGCCTATTGTGTTATTATGTTGATTATATTTATGTCAGATCACTAGAGACATACTATAATTTCTTTCAAAATGTTTGCCGGTATTTCCCGTCGTATGAATGTGTGTGTTCGTGAAAGTGAGTTAGTTTTGAATATTTATTGGGTATAATAATTATTTTCAAGTAAGTACAACTTAATCTGGTGTATTTAATTTCCACTGTAAGCTATGTTAAAACCCTGAGCATTCGAAACATTTAAAGCTTACTAAATACATAATACTAGTTCAGTTAAAAGATGTGTTTTTATGTTAAAATATGTATAATTCGTTTAAAATTATGCAATAAGTATTTCAGTACATTAAAAAATAATAATTATAGTAAGCAAATAATAAAAAAAAAACAAATAATAGTAAATACATAAGTACTATTAGGTTGGATTATTTTAAATATGTACTGTAAAAAATCACCAACGAGTTCTTATTATCTGATATTATTCCGGAGTGCGTACGATGTTGCCAGGCTATTTAAATTTCTAAACATTAAAATACAAGTATGTATATGGAAAACAATGTAATCTTTTGTTTTTTGGAAACGGTTAACTTTAGAAAAAAATGGTACTGGACTTTTTTGTTCTAAATTGTGTATTCTATCCATCCCTTAAAGGAACGCACTATTATCCGGGACACCCTGTATATAAATTATATTAAAAAGTTTTCTTAAATAGATCCAACTTCGACAAAAACTTTACATCACAGATTAACGAACGTTTTCGGTCTTAGCAGACCATCATCAGGTTAAACTCTAGATCGTTGTAGTTGAAACTAGCAACAGAAATTGGCCACGTGACCTTTGAGTAACAAATTTTAAGCCTTATTTGCTTAATCTGACGCGAAAACAATTCGATGTTAGAAGATTAAAATTTATCAAATGTGCGTCTTCATCTTTTCTTCATGTTGCACCGTGCATGTGCTGATTTTATGAGGAAGTCGGACCAACTCTTCTTGGTCCGAACTTGGTCGGACTTCTTCTTTTCTCCCTCAAATAGCACTCTTTTATTTAATCTTTTTTAAGCCGTTCTGATTGTTGCAAATCCTTCTTCTTCTACTTCTAGTTCCATGACCGTTTGGTCTAAGAGCTAGCAACGTTTTTGAGAAACTATTTTAAGACAGCTTATTCTTTCATATATTGTTACCTATGCTTCCTCGAACACCGTACCGGCCATCTGGCTGCTGACACAGGTTGCGTTCATTACCGCGCAGCACACCTGTACAGGTAAATACAAAATCAGGGTGATTGATTAGTGTGATAAAGCTTAGTAGATCCGCTATAGTAATAGATAGCAATAAAAGTTAATAACAAAAATTGTAGCCCACTTTGAGCTTCACGTTATTCTGAAGCTATTTTCTTGTGGCATTTTTATAATAAATTACTTTTAATGGGAAATAAGCCACAATTTTATCAAAAAAATGATTTTATTAACGTTTCGAAGCCCAAATCTGGTTTCGTTGTCAAAACACGAAATACTACTAAAATAAACAAAAATGTTGTTGCTAAGTAAAAAAATTCTTCTAACAATTTATTTAATCTGACTCATTTATATTGCTAATTTTCTTTATATCGAATACAGGATGAGTCAAAATGCAAGTACATTATTTTTTTTGTGACTGATATTCTTGTGTTGGGATTGGTTTCATGTAATCGAATGAACTATATTTTAGTAAAGTCGTCCCAGGAACGCAACTCATAAATATTGGCGATATCATTTTAAAGTCTTCTACTTTAAAATTATGATATACGTCTGAATTGCCAATATAAATGAGTCAGATTAAATAAATTGTTAGAAGAATTTTTTTACTTAGCAACAACATTTTTGTTTATTTTAGTAGTATTTTGTATTTTGACAACGAAACCCGATTTGGGCTTCGAAACATTAATAAAATAATTTTTTTGGTAAAATTGTGGCTTATTTCCCATTAAAAGTAATTTGAGCTTCATATTACAAAATGAGTTAGAATGTTACAGGGTGTTCGATATCATAGTGGCAGACCAAACTTATGTTTTTTTTAAATGGAACACTCTATATTTTATTTTATATTCGAAATCCTGTTAACTTCTCCATCACAAAAATATAAAGGTTTGTTATGTTATACAGGGTATTTACAAAGATAACCAATGTTCTACGAAAATCGTAATATATATTTTTTTAGTTATATAGTTATAAGAGTAGTTTCATACTTCTTATTCGTGTAAGAGATAGCCGTATGAATTCATCTAAAAAAGAGTTTATTTACAATATGTACAATAAAGATTATAAACATTAATACAACAATACTAAAATAACTTAAAAATACAAACCTAAAAAAGAGAATCAAGAACATGCTATTTCTTACTCTGAGTTTTTGACAACTATCAAATAATTATTTACAAATGTCATTCAAACTAAAATTACACAGTCATGCCACCTAAAACTATAAATAACTTAAAATAACTATATGTGGTTTTATTGAAAATAAACATAGTTTTATTTTTACATCCCCCCACCAACAGGTATGACAAACCATGAAAGTCTGTGGTTGGTCACAAGGCAACAATTTTGAGATGTGAAAATAGTTCATATCGTTCCTTTTGTATCCGATATCTATTTTATATAAAGTATTTGAAATTTGTTTTTTTATTTGAAATGGGCCTAGTCTTACTTCATCAAGTTTTTTTCTATTTAGTTTGGATTTATTTTCTACATATGCCCAATCTCCTTCTTTAAATTCATGGAATTTTCTATTTTTGTCATACAGCTTTTTATTATATTCATGATGTCGTACTGAATTTTTATAAGCTATTTGCTTATCTTTTGATACATTTCTTGTTTCACAAAGTTCCTCGGGAACAATCGGATCCGCTTTTCCAAAAAGCAAATATTCTGGGCTGTATCCGGTTACGGAATGATCTGTTCTATTATATTCATCTATACATTCTTCAGCTATTTTTGTCCATGCTCTACTTCTAGTTTCATTTAGTTTACATCTTATCCCATTAACTATTGTTTGATTAAGTCTTTCATTTAAACCATTCGAAAATGGGCAGTCCACTGCTGTAAAAACCAGTTGAATATTTAACTGTTTCATATTATTTCTAAATATTTTGGAATTAATTCCCGGATACTGATCTGTTAATAATGTTTTTATGGGGTGTTTATCTTGAATTTTAGAGATTAGTTTAATAAAATCACCTGTCATCTGATTTTTGGAAGTAACTGCAAATGCATATCTGGTAAAATGATCTACAAGTAAGTGGAGGTATTTTTTTGTTGAACGATTGCCAGCTTCTCCTATTGTATCTAGGGACATTATCTCGAAGGGTTCTTTTGCCGGACCTAATTGTGACAAGAGACCATATTTTGGACCTACTCTTGTTTTATTTTTACAGCAGATCTCGCATTTCTGGCAGATATCTTTTGCCAGTAAATCCAAATTATTAATGTAGTAAAAATTCCTAATTTTGTTAATTACTTTACCAGCACAAATATGACCATAAAATTTGTGAATTTTTGTTATTAACTTCACTCCAAAATCTTTGGATAAAATTATTTTTTTCTGGTTCTTCCTTAATTTATAGAATACATCTTGGTTAAAAATTGTTCCTATCATTTTATCTATAGCTTGTCGATTATTATTCTGGTCTTGTTTTATCTCAGTTAATGTCACTAGGTTCACTGTTTTTATAAATGTTTCTGCATTTTCTATATTTTCCAAAACTGGGTTTCTAGAAAGGCAGTCTGCTTCTACATTTTCTTTTCCAGGTTCATATTTAATGTCGAAATCAAATTGTGAAAGAAAATGAGTCATATCTCCTAATTCTTCATCTGGTCTTGTACGAAGTTCTCTTCCCTCAAGGGGCTTATGATCAGTAATAACGACAAATGTTCTTCCCATTAGCCAGTATTGCCAAAATTTTAATGATTCTTTAATTGCCAGGCATTCTAAAAAAATTGCTTTTTTGTTTTTCTGATATTTGTTCAATTTTTTTGAAAATTAAGCCTCAGGTTTCATTTCTCCATCTTCTTGTTTTTGTTTGAGAACTGCACCAACTCCTAAAATACTAGCATCGGTATATATAATTGTAGGAGCATTTGGGTCAAAAATAGCTAGAATAGGTTCAGAGCAGAGGATACTCTTTACCATATCAAAGGCTGTTTGGCAGCTTAAAGACCAGTGAAATTTAATATCTTTTCTAAGTAAATTATGTAATGGCTCTAATAACCTAGCTGAGTCTTTTATATATTTGTGGTAAAAATTTACTTTTCCCAAAAACTGTCGTATTTTTTTTCTGGTATCTGGTGCTGGATCGGAAAATTTCTGATCGATATTAAATTATCATGTAAAGGACGAACTGAATTGTTTCCCACAATGTGCCCCAAATATTTTACCTCTTCTCTTGCAAAATTACATTTTAGAAGTTTGAGCCTAAATCCCTCTTCAAGAATGGCTTCCATGAGTATTTCAATGTGCTCTAAGTGTTCTTCAAATGATACTGAAAATATTAAAATATCATGTAATTTATACAAAATGGATTTAAATTATGTTTTCTGATAATATTACTTAAAATCCTTTGAAATATTGCTGGTGATGTTTTAAGCCCAAAAGGTAAGCATTTCCATTGCCAATGACCATCTTGTGTAACAAAAGCTGTCTTATATTTATCTTTATTCCGAACTGGAATACACCAAAAAGCAGAATTTATATCTAAAGTAGTAAAGAATTTAGCATTCCTTGTTTTGGTCAAAATCTCGTCAATTAATGGAAAAGGTTGTGGTTCGGGAACAATTAATTTGTTTAATTCACGAAAATCAATGCATAATCTTGTTTTAGATCCTTCATCTTTTTTAAGAGCCAATGTAACAGGTGCTGCAAAGGGCGAAGATGATTCTTCTATTAAATTTGCTTTTAACAATTGTCCAATTAAAATTCTATCTCTTTTTGGTCCGCTATTGAGCATCTATATGGCTTCTTTGCGACAAATTTATGTTCTAAAAGTTTAATTTGAGCTTCATAATTTTGAACTTACCCAATATCAAATTTATGTTTTGCAAAAATATTGTCATATTTATTTAGTAATATTTCTATTTTACTTTTCTGCTCTGGCTGTAAATGTTCTAATTTTGCTTCAAAAAGCTCTGTGGGAATTCCTTCATTAAAGTTTATTGAATATTCTGTCAAATTAACATTGTGATTAAACTTTTTAATCTTCTCTTCAATATCTAGATCTAATCTTTGATAAATTTCTAAATCAAAATCTTGTTTCATTTGAAAATTCAAAATAGAATCCAATCCAAGTAGAATATCATACTCGAAATATTCATCATTAATTACAAAAAGATTAACATTTTTCTCAATTTTATTAATTTTCATTTTTGCAATTAGTTTTCCTGTAAAATTTGTTCTGCCATTTATCGTTTTAAACATATTCCTATCTTCATGAATAACTAATCCCAACTTACCTGCTACCTTCGAATTCAGAAGACTAACATTCGAACCTGGGTCATAGATTCCGCATAATTCTCTATTATTTAGGAATACTTTTAATTTGATCAATGGCAGCAAATTCAGTTTTTTTTTTGGTCGGTTACCGTTTCATTTAATGTCTCCTGTATAGCAATATTATTTACATATTGAATATCGTTTGATTTGTTTTCTTGTATTGTCCTTCTATCTTTTTGCTTTAAACGACACATTGCCTCTGGATGAAACCTCCCAGGGAATCCTTTTTTATCACAATATTGACAATATTTTTTTCTTTTAGTATTATTGTATTTAATTTGGTAGGTATTTGTACAAAATCTGATTTTTTTTCTGGCTTATAACTGAACTCTCCAACTTTCGTAACTCACCTATCAATTTTTCCATTGTTGTAACCTCAGCTCTATTAATATTATTTTGTATATGAATTGGCAAATTTATCACAATTAAATCGATTAATATATCAATAGGAAAATCATTTTTGATATTTAGCAATAAATTTTCTTTGTGAAATGCATAATCAACAAGACTACCACCTACATACTTAAAAGAATAAGCTTTTCTATGATTATCCCAACCTGTTTGACAAGAACTATCTAAAAAATTAACTTTCCATACCTCAAAACTGTTATCTAAGCCTAATGTTATTATTTTTGATTCAAACCATTCCTTTGCTATTCCATCAAGAAACAGACGTAGAATCAAAATCTTGTCTTTATCAGCATCTACCTCACATCGCGAACATTCTGATTCGAAGGTCTTGAGCCATGAATTCATTGGAACATTTTTACCATCAAAATTTCGAAGTACGAAATCATCTTTTATTTTTTTGTAATTTTTCTTTTCAACTTTAGGTATACTAGTATCACCAAGTTTCTGGAGCAACTCGACTAATGGTGGAGATTGTTCAATCGCTTCTTTCTTCTCATACACTGGTAATAAGGTCTGTTGTAGGTACTCATTTTGATAAACCACATCACCATCTGAATCAAAATAAATCACTTTCAAATTATCATCTAATGAAATGGTACATGTTCTAAAGCATCCTCTTGATTTCATGGATGCTAAAACATTTTTTACTTTTTTCAGACGAAATAGTTCAGAATGATAATCTTGAAGTTGCTTTTCAGCAGGCATTTCATAATAGAAAGGTGACTGTGTTGGCTGCAACCACTTAAATTTACATACATTATTCTTACTATCAGTACTGCTTGCTAAAATAGCAATACAAATTTTCATTGATGTAATATTCATCCTTAATTTGTACAAATAACGGTTTGAAAATCTATTTTTATCACTATTTTGGCTTGGTCAGCTTAAGTTCTTTTTTTTTTTTATTTAAAACACAAAACCACATCAACCGCGCAGGGTTATTAGTGGATATGACAATACAAAGTATTACATTAAATATATAATACAATTTAATTTAATATTATACAATTTGATGTCTTTTAAATATGTTAACACTGATGAAACTTTTTTGGTGAGGATTGTCTTGAGGTCATCGTCTGTGATTCTATGGGATCTTCTTTCTTTTTGAAAGTGAGGACACTCTTAATGTGATTGGCTTAGCTTCTAGGTCTGTTCTTACAAGGATGGCTACTCCGCCACTTGCCTGTTGTGCTATTCTATTTTTTGGAAAACATTGGTAGTTTTGAAGATTAATATTGTATTGCTTAAAATGGGTTTCTTGAAGACATAAGATCTTAGGGCATGTTTCGTTTATTAGAAGTTTTAATTGTTCTAAATGGGTGTAGAACCCATTGATATTCCACTGTAATATATAGGGGTTAGATTAGACATTTTCGAGTTCTGACTGAGAATGTGTTTCATCGGTCTCTTCTGTGGAAGAGAAATTATTGGGGCTTAGTTTCTTTCTTAATAGAGTTATATTATTCTTTAATTTTGAATTGTGGGTATAAGCGTGAACAAAATTAAGGATCTGAATTAATTCGGCTGTTTCGTTCGAATAGTTTTTTGAGGTTATTTCGGGATGTTTTGCGTTTAATGTGTTTTCGAGAAAGTCACATATTTCGTCGAAGTTAAGGACAAATGGTGGTGATCTGTTTGCGATTTTGTCTTTAATTGTCTCTAGGGAAAGTAAAAGTTCATGTCGAGAATTTCTTTTAGACGTTTTTGTTTTTTTCTTTGATTTCCTTGTTACTGGAAAAGTGAAGATATGAGAATCGGTCTGTGTGGTATTTTCGTTGATTTCTGGAGACGATGAGATGAGCCTTTTTGGATGTTTTGTGACGTTTGGAATAATTTTAGGTTGTGTTATTTCTAATGGAGTAAGATTGCTGATCTTGTTGGAAGTTGATGATGTTGTTATTTTTAAAGTGTTTGTTTCATTTGTATTATTTGTAGGTCTTGACATGTCGTCAGTTTCTATGGTAGATTCTAATTGGTTATTAGAGACCTGTACGTCTGGGATCTGATCTAATATGTTTTGGGAAGATGCTGGGTGATCGTTAGAGGTGGATATTAAGGCTTTGTCAGAAGGTTTTTGTTCTGTTTGGTTATAAGGTAGATTTGTTATATATTGTGTGTTTTGGGAGGTTTCTGGAAGAACTTTAGAAGTGGTTGGATTAGAATTGGTTGGGTCAGGATTTGTTGTATTAGAAGTGGGTGGATTAGAATTGGTTGAGTCAAGATTGGTTGTATTAGAAGTGGTTGCATTAGAAGTGATTGTATTTGCATTGTCAGGACATTCTGTTTCCTGGTGACCAATAGTCTTGCATTTTGAACAGTTGAATCCTTCTATAGAAAGGTATAGTCTGTAAGTGGTATTATCATGAGAGATCATGAAAGAATCGGGAATGGACATATTTTCTAAAGGTGTGATAAATGTTTGCCTTCTAAAACTCAAGACATGGCTGTATTCGCTTTCAGGCATTCCTACCCTAAGAAAAGTCATTTTAGAGACGGCGCTTATACCCATTTTACGTAGTTCTTGTTCAATTAACGTGGTTGGAACAGAAGGACCAGCGTTTGATATTATCAGTCTTTGAGCTGGAGTGATAAGTCTTCTTATTTCTACTTGAGTTTCTTTTATATTGACGTATTTGTGGGAATGCAGCAATGAATCAACCATATTTTTAGAAGAGAGATATATACATATTCTATTATTGGCTATTCTGGAAGCGAAAGATACGTTACGTGGACCAACTATTGAACCGACGGCTATGATGTACTCTTGAACTTTGGTTCCTTGAATACTAGAAAGAACTATGGCTTCGTCTTTTGTTGGTTGTTTAAACGTGTTAACAACACTGGAATATGAGATGTGAGATGTAGTTTGTGTAGTGTTCATGGTGTTATTCGAAGTCATGTTTGATTAATTTTGGAGACGTTGCAAGGCCGGCCCTGTCGCCGGTTCAAAAACCGGTGTGGATCTTGGCCCAAAACTGGTCCTATTTATATTTCTTGGATATTTTATAGGTTATATTATTATTAATATAAAAATAATAGATGTGGTTTTTGGTACTCACGTCAGGTTTGCGGGGTTTACATGGTGTTTCCACTATAACAATGTGGAGGAACTAACAAAATAATTTTAAACTGTGTTTTTATCATTTAAAAACTGATAAATATCGCAGCGGTTTACAACGTGATGTATATTATCATTGTCAGGACCGTCAGCTTAAGTTCTTGATTTATAAGAGTAGTTTCATACTTCTTATTCGTGTAAGAGATAGCCGTATGAATTCATCTAAAAAAGAGTTTATTTACAATATGTACAATAAAGATTATAAACATTAATACAACAATACTAAAATAACTTAAAAATACAAACCTAAAAAAGAGAATCAAGAACATGCTATTTCTTACTCTGAGTTTTTGACAACTATCAAATAATTATTTAAAAATGTCATTCAAACTAAAATTACACAGTCATGCCACCTAAAACTATAAATAACTTAAAATAACTATATGTGGTTTTATTGAAAATAAACATAGTTTTATTTTTACATAGTTATAAGTGAAATAGTATTACCGTCCAAAATTAAAATAAAAGGAAGACCTAATGCTTTCACAATAATAATTAACTTGTTCTGAAGCTATTTCCTTGTGGCATTTTTGTAATCAATTATTATTCTAAATGGGAACTAAGCCACAATTGAACTAAAAAATGATTTTATTAACGTTTCTACGTCTAAATCGGACATCGTTGTCAAAATACAAAATATTATTAAACTAAACAAAATTGTTGTTGCTTAGTAAAAATTTTTTCTAATAATTTATTTAATCTGACTAATTTTTGTATTTTGACAATGACATCCGATTTGGACGTCGAAACGTTAATAAAATCATTTTTTTAGTTAAATTGTGGCTTATTTCCTATGTAGAATAGTTAATTATAATAATTAACTTAGTATAAAAATTATTTTAACAATATTTTGTACGTGTCGTGTCAACTAAATACATATATTTATTTTGCTAACCTAAATATATACTTTTATATATAGTTTGTTATTTCCTGACCGTGAATTTTTAAGAAGAATTTTATTCCTGGTTCTATCGGTCTGATAAAATAAAACACTTTATTTTTGCTTAAACGTTTCGGCTACATTGCCATTTTCAATAAGCACTTTAAACTTTAATGATTAAAACATTACACTTTTAATATTATATTTTCACATACACGTTATATTTTAACATTCATAAAATGCATGCTCCATTCTCGATGTTTTAAGTGAGAATGAAAAAATTTGGCCTGTCTCGCACCATATGTAGACACTTCAAAACGGTTTCAGGTCATAAATTAAAAATTATGTATACAAGAGATCGAATTACACATAAGAAAAATCCTATTACCATTCACTAATAAGAGAAAAGAAAAATATTTTTTAAGGATGATGTGAATTTGCGAAACTCAAAATATGAATACTGAAATGTTATGTATTTTCTGGATTATTAAGAAATATAGGCCTGGACGCTAAAAAGGGAATATAAGTAGATATTGTAATATTATAATGGAAACATTTAACGCGTTGGAGTAGTATAGAAGAATATTAAAAATAAGCTGGGTTGATACTGTTATGAACAAAGATCATTTTGTAAAAAAGGATGAACAAACAAAATGAGATATTAACCATAGTTAAAATAAGAAACTTACGGTATATAATTGTTGTGGGAAATGAGATAGATATGTGTTGTGGTAGATCATTATACAGGGAAAGATAACGGATAGGAGAAATATTATAGAGAGTTATCAAGTAACCCTAGGAGAATAGGGTAACGCTATTTTACTGTATACTTTACATGTTATTTATAACGTTACCGTATTCTCATAGAGTTACTTGATAACTCTCTATTATGTCTATGAAGTATATTCTGGCTAGACAAAATGTAACCCTGATAAAATACAAGTGTAGCTTTGCGGAGCTGTTTATAGATGATAGTAGTATTAAAATAAAACATGAAAATAGCCATGATGGCGGCCACTTTTTGAGGTAGACAACACTTGAAGAAAATAATAGGAAGAAGGACCGTATTTAAATTATCTGCCAATGGTGTGTTTACAAAATGTTGTCAATTTATCAAATTATAATATATGTTGGAGAGATCCTTAATATCACCGATGCACCGATAAGTCACAAACGAAGTGTTGTTTTCAGTCTTACAGACAGAGCATTAAGCTGTCTCACCCACAACACCATTCCGAAAATCTGAAAAAAGTTAAAAATATTTTAAAAAACAATAATTATCCACCAGAATTTTACAACCCTCTAATTAAAAAAAGAATACACACTATCAAAATTCAACCTAACTCCAATACCAATCTAAAACAAACCCAAACAATACCTAACAACAATAATAGTAATGTCACCAGTTCAAACAAACAATACATATCCCTACCCTACATTAATGGATTCTCCGAACAAATGTCGAAAATGTTGGCAAAATATGACATCAATGTTGGACATAGTCATCTAAAACATCGGGAAGATACTTTTCAAAATTTAAACCCAAGGTTGCTAAAGATCAGCAGTCGGATATTGTCTATAAAGTAAATTGTAAAGACTGCAATTCAACGTACATTGGGCAAACACATCAATACCTACATAGAAGGGTTGTTGCACATAAACATAGTGTACAAGCCAACAAAGTAAACACCACAGCCTTAGCCAAACATTCCGTAGAAAATAACCATGGTTTTGATTTTGAGAATGTGCAGATTTTGGAAAAAGAACATAATTATAACCAAAGATGTATATTGGAGATGATTCACATAAAGAAAGACCAAAATTGCATCAACAATAAAACTGATATTAAGGATCTCTCCAACATATATTATAATTTGATAAATTGACTACATTTTGTAAACACACCATTGGCAGATAATTTAAATACTGTCCTTCCTATTATTTTCTTCAAGTGTTGTCTACCTCAAAAAGTGGCCGCCATCATGGCTATTTTCATGTTTTATGTTAATACTACTATCATCTATAAACAGCTCCACAAAGCTACACTTGTATTTTATCAGGGTTACATTTTGTCTAGCCAGAATATACTTCATCGACATAATATATTTCTCCTATCCGTTATCTTTCCCTGTATAATGATCTACCACAACACATATCTATCTCATTTCCCACAACAACCAGATACCGTAAGTTTCTTATTTTAACTATGGTTAATATCTCATTGTGTTTGTTCATCCTTTTTTACAAAATGATCTTTGTTCATAACAGTATCAACCCAGCTTATTTTACTTCTAACCAGGGCCGGCGATAACGGGCCCGCAAGGGATGCACTGCAGGCGGGCGCCACTGTTTGGGGGGCGCCAAAATGAGCTTTTTTTTCTGCTGATATCATATAATAAACTAAAATAGAAAAATTAATTTTTGAAGTTATACTTGTTTACGCGCGATATGAGGGTGAATTTTTAACCTATGATCCGGGCGCATGCGCATTATAACTTTGTTCTGATTGGATGTTCAAATGACATGTCAAAAATTATCCAATATGGCAGCTGTAGCACAGCTGTGGTGTGGACGGTTGACGGTTTGGTTATGTAATGTATGGTTGTTGCGTGTTAAAATTTGTGGGAAGAGAAACAACAAAGGTTAGTTAATAGTTATACTGCCTTTTTGAAGTTATACTTCTTTAGGCGCGATTTCGTTGAGGGTGAAATTTTAGTAATCTGCGCACACAGGCAGTATGGAGTTCGTTACTAAATGTTTTAATTTATGTATTTATAAGTCCAGAAAAGGTGTGGAAAGAATATATTAGTGTTTTTAAATATATTTTTCTGCAAACGTGTTAAAAATGCAATTTATAGCACTCCATAGGAGCGTTAAAAATGCTACTTTAAAGCACCGGTGCTTTAAAAATTTTAAGGCACTGCAGTTAAAAGTGAATTGTCAAATTGTGAAACGTCAAAATATTTATATTTCATTTAGTAACATTAATAGATATTAATAATACCTATTTACGAATGTTTCTTCTAAAATACATTAATCTAAATATATTAATGTTATAATACATTTAAGTTTGTAGTAATTTTCTTTACAATTTTTACTTACCAATTTGTTTTGTTTATACCTAATATCGCCGTTGTCTAGCAAGTGTCTGCGTAGATTAGCGGTATGTGTATTTAGCTACGGACCCGTTAGTACTTGGTTCGATTCTCACATAAGGAAATTTTTTTTGTTTATTATTAATGGTTATTGACATCCTAGACTATTATTATATGGACTTATAAATGATTAAAAATAATTAAAATAATTAATCGGGATGTTGCCCAACTATTTACCGGGTTGCAAATTTATAATAATTGCCTATTTCAAAATGCACTTTTGAAATGAATTTTTCTTATGCACAAATGCAATTTCAGATTTCTTATTCATTACAATAGTTCACAAAATTTCTTGATATTCTCACGAATCCAACGCACCAAACTGCATTAAAATCCATCTTATGCGCCAAAAATCGAGGGTAAGGCCTTTTTTTGTGCTTCAATGCCTCGACTAATTCGGCCAGAGATCGAGAGGTCGTGAGTTCGAATCCAGTGCAATCCTCTACTTTTTTTTTTATTTTTTTGAAAGCGGTAAGCACAAAATTAATTTGGTGTTTAAAAAAAAATTAAAACAAACTGTTTAAATTATATTTATTTTTAAGAAATCATATAATAGAAGTATAACTTCTTACGTGCGTACAAAGTACACACACATTCTTTTTTAAATATGATTGAAGTTCCAGATATCGCTAACCTTGTTTGTTAATTTTGCACCTCACACACGTAAATATATAAACGTATACAACGCATAGAATTCTATTCCTACGTTGTCGTAATAAAATTTATTGGTCAAGATATTATGTTTCTAAAAACCAAACATCATTGCGCTTAGGTATTGGGAATATTTTGTTTATTTTCTTCAAATTTCTTTCAAGTTGTTTATAATCTTTGTGTCAGCAGTTATAGGAGAGTACAATAATGATTTGTGGTAAAATAAACATGGTTCTGAAGCTGTTTCTGTCCCCTGTGGCCTATCTACATAATTTAAGTAGTGTGTAGTTAAATAAAAATGGATTCAAAAAAAGTTATCCGGGGTGCAAAATCGAAAAACAAGAGCCAAAAAAGAAGAAATGGAAAAGAAAATCTGGTTTAGACTTGATAGTTTAGCATTAATTTCAATACAAAATTAGTTGTGTCACTGAAGGTTTTCACCTCCGATTTCGTTGAACCTCTATCGATTTTCATTGAAATTGATGGGTAGTTAGAGGATACCTCAAGAAACAAAAGTGAGTTGGTGCTAATTTGCACTTTTACCCTGGAGGTGGATGCCACCCCTTCTCGGAGATAAAAATTATTTTATTAGAAATAGCCACATAAATCGATAGAGGGATAAATTATAAGTAAAATTTGTCATATAAATTTATTAAAATAAATCAATATTTTTTGATTATTTAAGATTTTAATTTTTCGTGAAAAAGTTGCATGTTTTAAAGCGGTTTTTCATAAATAACCCAAAAGTTTTTACAAAGTAAGTATCATTACCCGTTCCCATCAAATTTAGGGTAATAAAAAATCGAAAACATTCCTTACTTGAGAATTTAAGTGTTCAAGTTTAAATAACGGAAAACGATACATTTTATAAAATATACTTACTAAACACTTATCAAAGTACTCAGAAATACCTATGAAATGAGCTTCAGAAGAAGTTGATAGCTTCAATAGTAAAAGAATTTTCAAGTAAGAAATTAATTTCTTTTTTTAGCTTGAATTTTTGTAAAGATTTATAGTTTTTGAGTTATTTATGAAAAACCGCTTAAATAGTATTGATTTATTTTAATAGCTATATAGCCAAATTTTGATTAGAATTTGTCTCTATATTAATTTCTGGCCTTATTTCTAATAAAACAATTTTAACCTCAGAGAAGGGGTGGCATTCATCCCCAGCGTAAAATCGCAAGTTGGCACCATGTCACTTTTGTTTCTTTAGGTATCCTCTAACTACTCACCAATTTTCATGAAATTTTAGGAAGGTTCGCCGAAATCGGAGGTAACAAATTATTGATTTTTACGTTCATTCACTGTGTAGTAAATGGTGTTTGGTAATAAATTAGATTTTAATCTTATTGATAATTTTGTAAACATCGAAACAAGGAGAATATATTTTTTACCTATTTACATCTCATTTAAATTTTGTACCATTGCCAAAAAATGAAATACCTAAATCTAATTAAATTAAAAAAATGAAGGGCGCCTGTGCTAGTTTTGCAGGCGGGCGCCTTATACCCTAGCGCCGGCACTGCTTCTAACAACTTCTATTATAATATTACAATATCTACTTATATTCCCTTTTTAGCGTCCAGGTCTATATTTCTAAATAATCCAGAAAATACATAACATTTCAGTGTTTCGCAAATTCACATCATCCTTAAAAAATATTTTTCTTTTCTCTTATTAGTGAATGGAAATCGGATTTTTCTTATGTGTAATTCGATCTCTTGTATACATAATTTTTAATTTATGACCTGAAACCGTTTTGAAGTGTCTACATATGGTGCGAGACAGGCCAAATTTTTTCATTCTCACTTAAAACATCGAGAATGGAGCATGCATTTTATGAATGTTAAAATATAACGTGTATGTGAAAATATAATATTAAAAGTGTAATGTTTTAATCATTAAAGTTTAAAGTGCTTATTGAAAATGGCAATGTAGCCGAAACGTTTAAGCAAAAATAAAGTGTTTTATTTTATCAGACCGATAAACCCAGGAATAAAATTCTACTTTTATATATACGTTGATTTATTACAATTAAGTTTGAAACATCTGAATAGTTTTGCTTCCCTTCCCTTAACAAATATTTTTCTATCAAACAAACACTAAGGGCCGGTATTTCCAACCTCACTTAAGCCAAAGCTTACTTTAAGCCTTTGCTTAAGCTTAGATGCCTGTATTTCCACTTCAATTTGAGGCTTAAGCCTAGGCTTAAACCAAATAATTTTAAGCTCACGCAGGAGTTGGTTTAAGCCTTTGCTTAAAATTTGTTTTCTGTTTTTTGAGGTTATTTCTATAGATTATTAATTAGAGAGTTATTTTGAAAACTAACTTTTGAGTAATAACGTTATTATTAGATTATTAAATAATCTATTAATTTATTAATCGTAATAACGATTATTAAAATTCTTACTACTTTTGGAAGGTGTAGATGAAAATTATTTATTTCTACAATGCTTGGTAGGTATATTTATTTTACAAAAATAAACTTACATTCGAATTTGAATCTATTGCTTATGCAAAATAACAATAACAATATAACCAGAGAAAATATCGACAGTAAAATAAACTAACAACGCTAACAACACATGCACCATGTACACAAAATTAAGTGAAGTAAATGACATTGATACCGATGACAAGATAAAATTAATCGTCAACAGTAGTGTTTTTTACCTCAGAACAGTTAGTTTTGGCATTTTGACGTATTCAGAGGTACCAAACCAATTAACTTTACAGTTGAGCATCAGTTTAGTTAAGGAAATGATGGAAATACGGCACTTGGCTTAAGCTTCTCCTTAACTTTTGACACAGGGTTAGTTAAGCAAAAGCTTAAGTAGCTATTGAAATACCTGCCCTTAACATATCAAAATAGCTTGTACCAAAATATACAGTCACTGCGCACGCTAAATAATGACGTCACTGGCTTGATGAAGTTTAATTCGCGTGTATTCTTTTTCTCATGATCATCTTTCAGTGCCTCACAGTTTTTCGATTTCTTTCTAAAGCATTAAATTGTATGTGACAGAAAAAAAGGCACTTCCGTGATTACAGACATTTACAACATTTATTCTAGTTATTCTAGTTGTCGATAGATGGCGCCATAATATAAAAAATATTTTTTTTAATTAGATAATAATATTACAAATATAATCTGTATAATTTATAAGACTATACAAATCAAAGAAAATACCATTTTATAAATGCAAGAAACACATTTGATTTGTTTTTATTCCAAATTGAAAATAAAATATGACAACTGTCAGATTTAACTAAAATGTTATGTTAGAATAAATGTCATAAATGTGTATTATCACGGACTTACCCTTTTTCCTATCATTTTTTACGCACTGAAAAATGCTCATGAAAAGGACAATACCTAACTTTTTTATTTGCGTACACGTTAGCGTGTATCTAGACACAGCGAAATATAGCCATAATAATAACTAATGTAAAACTATGTGACGCCACGGGTCGTTTGAACTATTTTATACCGCAGAAGACTTTAAATATGTATTTCTAAGTTATTACGAGTTTTTGAAGCGTGAAATTTTAGAAATCTCATTTTTAAAAAAAACTGAACATTATTATGTAATAAAAAAAATGTGCAAGTTCCCTATTATCTTTTTTTTTAATTATTAAAAATAAACTCAGTAATATATCTACTTTTATTTGAATTGTTTGTTTTAAAACATCGCCTCTTTGTTGAGGTTCTCTTTCTGTTAATATTTCTTAGAAGAAGACAACTTTGAACTTTTTGCAAAAATCTGCAAAAGATTGCAAAAGATGTACCACAAATCCAGCTAGCCCATTCACGGTCCGATTTGAGATCCAGCTACGAAAGTTGGACCACTAGAGGGACCACAAATCGGAACATGAATGCCCTCCTTTAGATTCAAAGGTATCATCATCTGGTGGTGTCGTAATGTCGGGTGGCAGTTTATTAGGAGGACCTAAATCAGAACAATTGTTTGCATACCAGTCTTGCATCTCAATAAATCAAAAAGAATTGTCGAAAACATTTTAAAATTTTCTGTTAATCTACATAATATATTAATTGTTGTTTCATCAATGTGAATTATTAAAACAGAAAAGCTTTTAATTTCTATAAATATTTTTACGTTGCAAACATAATGCAGATACTTGTATAACTTTAATTTCCAAATCATTCCGATAATAAAAGTGTAGTTTGTGCGGGACATTCCGCGGGGCGAAGCGTCAGTCTGTTGCCGTTCCGCGGGACAAAGTGCAAGACGACGTACAGTGTGTATCCCTACACCTTTACATGTTTATAAAACCCTTATACAGGGTGTTTCATTGGGAAACGGAAATACTTTAACGGTGAATAGAGGTCACCGAGCCGGTTCTAGATATACTACATTTTTTGCCCTGTCGACTTTTCAAATCGAGTTACAGGGTGTTTTATCGATTTTGCCCATTTCTTTCCTAAGCCATAACTTTAGAACCACCTGTATATGTTTTTGATATTTGGTACACGTATGTCTCATTCAAAACCCAAACAACCGACATACTAACCATAAGAAAAATCCAGATCCGGATTAACAAAAAATTATAAAGTAATTGTTACCTTAATACAACACCCTGTTGTTGTTCTGAAGCTATTTTCTTGTGGCATTTTTATAATCAAGTATATTCAAATGGGAAATAAGCATAATATAAAATATAATCAAAAAAAAATAAATTTCAATGCCACCGTTGCATTTGGTTGTCTTTTTAAAGACAGATCACATGCTATGATTTTTTGTGGCGGATATTCTTGAGTTGGGATTGATTTCATGTAATCGAATGAACTATCTTTTAGTAAAGTCGTCCCAGGAACGCAACTCATCAATATTGGCAATATCATTTTAAAGTCGTCTACTTTAAAATGTATAATACGTGTCTGAATTGTCGATATAAATGAGTCAGATTAAATAAATTATTAGAAGAATTTTTTACTAAGCAACAACATTTTTGTTTATTTAGTATTATTTTGTATTTTGACAACGACACCCGACTTGGGCGTCGAAACGTTAATAAAATCATTTTTAGGTAAAATTGTGGCTTATTTCCCATTTGAATATACTTGACAACACCCTGTATATTCAAATTTTGAAAATCTGTTTGCATATTTGAAAAGAGCACAAAAAAGTAAGTGTAATGGTTCGCTTCAATTTTTCGGCCAGATAATTTTATGACTTTAATTTTGAAATTATATTTAATTTTTTAAGAACTCTGACATTAAAAAGCAGATATTATTAACTTTTAGTTATAAATTATTAAAGTTAATGAATAAATACTCATTTTAAAAATAATCAATACTTATTTACCACATTGGAACGACCCAATTACTAATGACAAGAAAAATCCAGGCCCGGATTAACAAAAAAATATAAAGTAATTGTGACCTTGAACCAACACCCTGTATATTGAAATTTTGAAAATTTGTCTGCGCATTTTAAAAGAGCATAAAAACTGTGATTATAGGTTGATTTTAATTTTTTCGCCGTTGATTTAATTACATCAATTTTGAAATATTTAAATTTTAAAGAACTCTGAGATTAAAAACCAGGTATGTGTTATTAACTTTTAATAATTTAATGTTAATGAATCAATACTTATTTTAAAAATACTTAATACTTATTTACTACGCTGGCTTCATGGATTCTCTGGATTTGTAGCTGTATGCACGTCATTAAAAATTAGAATTGCGAGAATTGGGACATTTTAATGATTTAGTAAAGAATTAAAAAAAGCAGCTGTATCAAATAAAAAAAATCGTTTAAACAATTTTACATAAATTAAAAATATTTGAACTATAACAGTTGCTCAAAATGTCCGCCATTTTGTTCGATGCATTTCCCTGCTCGTTTTAAAAGATTTCGAATCGATTTTCTAATTACATTTGGATTGTTCTTCATTTTTCTGGCAGCTTCTTGTGACCTTGACAGAATTAATCAATATGATTTCAAAATTGTCGTAATTAAATTATCTGCGCAAAAATTTGACATGCAGTTTTTGATGCTCTTTTAAAATTCGCAAACAAATTTTCACAATTTCAATATACAGGGTGTTCTTTCAAGGTCACAATTACTTTATATTTTATTGTTAATCCGGACCTGGATTTTTCTTGTTATTAGTAATTGGGCCGTTCCAATGTGGTAAATAAGTATGGACTATTTTTAAAATGAGTATTTATTCATTAACTTTAATAATTTATAACTAAAAGTTTATAATATCTGCTTTTTAATCTCAGTTCTTAAAAAATTCAATATAATTTCAAAATTAAAGTCATAAAATTGTCTGGCCCAAAAATTGAAGCAAACCATTAAACTTACTTTTTTGTAATCTTTTCAAATATGCAAACAGATTTTCAAAATTTAAATATACAGGGTGTTGTTTTAAGGTCACAATTACTTTATAATTTTTTGTTAATCCGGACCTGGATTTTTCTTATGGTTTAATATGTCGGTTGTTTTGGGTTTTGAATGAGACATATGTGTACCAAATATCAAAAAAATATACAGGGTGGTTCTAAAGTTATTGCTTAGGAAAGACATGGGCAAAATCGGTAAAACACCCTGTAACTCGGTTATAAAAGTCGGTAGGGCAAAAAATGTAGTATATCCAGAAGCGGCTCGGTGACCTCTATTCACCATTAAAGTATTTCCGTTTCCCAATGAAACACCCTGTATAATTGTATTATTTTAATGTTGCTTTATTTTTCCAGGGAAATTGCCAGTGCTATAAAGAAGTTACTAGACGCTGTGAATGCCGTAAATGGTTTCATTCCAGGTACAACTGGAAAACAGTCGTTAGAACAGCGAAAACGAGAATTTGTCAAGTATTCCAAAAAGTTTAGTAATACATTAAAAGAATATTTTAAAGAAGGACAGTAAGTATTGATTTTTATAACTTTTTTAGTATTTTCTATAATTATTCCTGAAGGTAGAGAAAAATTGAGATATACACTTCTCCAAGAAATTGACCCACCACCTTAATAATTGGTCATTTTGTCTCGAATTTCCTAAACCTGTTGTCCGATTTAAGTGATTTTTTTTAACATCTTATAGCCTTATTCTTTAACAATATCGCTGTAATAAGATTGCTGCTAGAGAGGTAAATTGTCATTGTATACCGGGTGTATCAATCAAACTGGGATTTTTTCTCAAAGTTCGCGTCATCCTGTGGAATATTTTAGCATTTATAAAATACTGAAATTAAAACCCAACTATAGCCTCATGTTTTCTTAACATTTTGTTTTTTTTTATTCATTCGCTTATGTTGGATAATAAAAAAGTTAGGTACTTTAACAACTAGCCTTGTTTTTCATCAATAGGTTTTAAATAAGTATGGCAAACTGTAAGGGGGCAATTCTGCATTAAAAAATAATGAGATTTGCTTTGTAAACGGATGTCCGCAAATGCTTTTTTTCCGAGATAGGTGGTGTTGAAATTTTTTCTTACAAATTGACGATTTATTTATTGCTCTAAAACCTATTCGCTGTGAGCCGATGAGTACAGGGGATTTGACAGTTTTCGCCAGCGCTGTTAGTGGCAGTTTTGTGCATTGAATTTGAACAATTTAATAAGTTTCAAACCGCGAGAGAGCGCTACCGACGAAACTCACAGCCAATAAAAACGGATGTAACCTCTAAATTTCACATAAACTTCTTCTTTTTATCAATGGCATCTTGCGTAAGTAGTCATCCAGTCTCCCGAATTTATATATTAAAATTATAATGAATAAAATAAAAAAAAAAACATAATTACTTTTACTATTAATTCTGTGTATTCGTTCAGTATTCAGGTTACAATAATATTTCAGTTCATAATTTGTGTTTTTCTAGATAAATATCTATTTTTCTCGTTTTGTATATTTCATATATACCAATTTTATCAGAAAAGTGCATGTTTCAAACCGCGAGAGATCGCTACCGTCGAAACTCACATCCAATTTATTTATTGCTAAATTTGGTGGGTTTTAAGAGGTAGTTATTGTGCATTTTTTGACATACAATTTAGAATTGTATGTTCACCATTAGCGCACATAAGGGTCATATTACCCGTACGCGCCCCAATGGTGAATATTAAATTCCTGATTGTATATCAAAAAATACACAATAACTGCCTCTTAAAACCCACCAAATTTCATTTGCATATCTGAACCGGTTTTAGAACAATAAATAAATCGACAGTTTGTAAGAAAAATTTTAACACCCCCTATCTCGGAAACGAAGCATTTGCGGACATACGTTTATAAAGCAAACTGTCATTATTTTCTCATGCAGAATTGCCCCTTAAAGTTTGCCGCACTTATTTAAAAACATCCTGTATTAGCAAAAAACAAGGCTAGTTGTCTAACTTTTTTAGTATCCCACATAAGCGAATGAATCAAAAACAGAATGTTAAGAAAAAATGAGGCTATAAGTAAGGTTTTAATTTCACTATTTTATAAATGCTAGAATATTCCACAAGCTCACGCGAACTTTGAGAAAACATCACAGTTTGATTGGTACACTCGGTATATGTACAATGTTAATTTACCTGTCTAGCAACAATATTATTACAGCGATATTGTTAAAGAATAAGGCTATAACAGACTAAAAAAATCACTTAAATCGGACAATACGTTTAGGAAATTTGAGACATCAAAAATGACCCCTTTTTAAGGTGGAGCGTTAATTTTTTGGAGAAGTGTACATACTTTAACACTTTTAACACTGTTCCACTATAATCTGAGACGTCCACTTTTTCTCCTTCTATTTGGTTTCCATTTCCAAGTTCTTAGCGGTATTCTTGTCTCTTCCCTTCTTCGTATATGTCCATACCAGAATCATTTTCGTTTTTCTGTTTCATCATTTAGTTTCTTCTTCACATCATTAATTCTCTAATTCTTTTATTTCTTACTTTGTCCGTTAGTGATAATCTGCAGCTTCTTCTCCAAAACATAATTTCTATGGCATTTATTCATTCTTTTATTGGCCATCCACGTCTCTTTATTGTTTACATCTGATCCTGTATTTGTCAAAGTTATCTCCAGGTATTCTGCACTGTTTCCACTGACCATGTATTGCGTTTTATCATAATTAGTTTTCAAACTCGAGCTTCCAAATTCTTCTTCTAGATTTTTCATCAGATAGACATGTCGTGTTTGGCTTCTGCTAAAATTATTTGGACATCGGCAAACAAGAGGCCATGGATGTAGTTGTCATCAGTTTTTACTTCCATCTGTCCACATTTCTTGTTGGGTTTTCAATGTGTTCATATCGTTTTTCATTTGTTATTCCTTGTATACAGGGTGTTTCATTAATAATTGTCCATATAGTAACTGGAGAAACCTTAGCACAAAATACGAAGATTTAACTTAAAACACTTAAATAAAATGTCGTTCCTTACTGACTTACAGGGTGTTTTATCTAAAAATTTAAAAATTATTTTTGCTCAGCATTTTAAAACTATTCGACGTATCCTTTTCATACTTGGTAGAAAGTATAGGTATTGTACAAACTACTAAATTATGTTAAACAAACCTTTCTGTCTATTACCAGAGGCTTACGACGGGGGAAAGTGAATGGTTGACCGTTTCTGAATTCTACGCGACTGGCGGAATTGCTATTTTAGTTCAATTTTTGGATTCTCCATACTTTCTATGAAAATCATATACTCTTCATTCGTAAAGATACGATAAAGTCATTAGTTTTCTAGATCTTTGAAGTTAAAAATGAAACGACACGGTTATTTTAATTAATGTATTGTGTCGCTTCATTTTTAATTTCAAATATCTCGAAAACTAATAATTTTATCGTTACGAATGAAGAGTATTTTATTTACATAAAAAGTATTGAAAAATCAAAAAATTACACTAAAATAGCAATTTCGTCAGTGGCGTAGAATTTGGATCAACCCAAATAAAGGGTCCCAATAAAGGGTCAACCAGCCACTACCCCCTGTCGTACGCATCTGGTAGTAGCTAGAAACGTTTATTTATCTTAATTTAGTAGGGTGTACAGTATCTACACTTTCTGCCAAGTACGATAAGGATACGCCAAAGAATTTTAAAGTACTAGGTACAAATAATGTTTAAATTTTAATCATATGAATCATATATCATAAATGAATCAAAATAACTGTGCCGTTTCATATTTAACTTCAAATATCTCGAAAACTAATGACTTTATCGGTACCAATGAGGAGTACATATATTATTTACGTAGAAAGTATTGGAGAATCTAAAAATGGCACTAAAATAGTAATTCTTCCAGTGGCGTAGAATTCGAGAAGGGTCAACCATTCCCTATCCCCTGTCGTACGCCTCTGGTAGTAGCTAGAAACGTTTGTTTATCATAATTTAGTAGGGTGTATAGTAGTCGCACTTACTGCCAAGTATGAAAAGGATACGTCGAACAGTTTTAAAATGCTGAGCAAAAATAGTTTTTAAATTTTTAGATAAAACACCCTGTAACTCAGTAAGGAACCACATTTTATTTAACGACGTTTTACACCTTCGTTGCGGGGTATGCCTCTCAGAGGAAAGGGGGAAATTTATATGCAAGCGAAAGTTGGTAACAATGCATTTATAGCAGAATACTCAAATCATATGTTTCAGTATTGATTACTTTATAAAAATAAATTATAATAAATTACGGAATTAATTATAATAAATAAATTAAAAATAAATGGTACGGTAAACAATCCTCATTTTTTAATATGTTATTCCTTACAAAAAAACCTTTAATTTAAGCACAAATAATTTAAAATCATAAATTTGGGTCAAAAGTTATTAACTTTTTAAGAATTCCCATAAGAGCCCATGTTAAAACTTAACTTTGACCCTTAATAGTAATTAAACGGCACGGTAAAACAATTTTTAAAAAATCAAGTCTTATTTTTTTGAAGTAAACTATAACATACTAAAATTTCGTGCAAATCCTTAATTCTTTGCCGAAGGTGTAGAACGTCGTTAAGTGTTTTAGGTTAAATCTTCGTATATTGTGCTAAGGTTTCTCCAATTACTATATGGACAATTATTAATAAAACAACCTGTGTTCATATTTCGTTTTTGATGCTAGTCTCAATTTATAAAGAAAAGAGATCGACTCGTTTAGTTTATTTGTAAGATACGTGATCGTTATTTCTTATGTACATTCTTGATCTCAACAAATGATGGTCTGATCCGCAGGTGGCTCCTCTATATACTCTCGTTTCTTCGACCTTGATTATTGACTCTTGTCGTCTAACAATTACATAGTCTATTATTGACATTTTATTGAGAGAAGAAACCATGTTTCCTTATATTAAAGAAACCATGGCTGTGGTCTCCAATAAATGCCGTAGGTTGCGTACAAAGTCACGCCATAGGTCGCGTCTGTATGCTTAATACAATAAATAATAGTTGCGGTTTGTTATCGTACTCCGAATGTAGCATCAAACTGCTGTACACGGCTTCACAGGCGGTGGTCACCAATACACGCCGTATGCTGCCTACACTGTCACGCAGTAGGTTGCGTATGTATGCTTTATACAATAAATAATGGATATATACGATCTCTATATTGGATGTCGAACGCAGTGTCTATCTGCTATGAACGACTTCAAATGTTGGAAGCAGCGTCTTTAGTTATTTTCGAGCAATGCAACGTACGGCTGGTACTAAGGTTTTAAGGGGGTAGGCGCAAAATATTTGTCCAACGCTATTTAAATGCGTTCGTTTTTGTCGAATCCTGAGAAAACTAATAAGTATTTTTGAAAAATTTAAACGCCGAATGAAATATTACATTATTACCGAGGGCAGAAAGTCCCTGAAAACTTCTATAATGTTTATTTTAATAAGTTACAGTGGTGAAAAAAAAAGAGAAAAAGTGTGGTTTTTAATTTCAAATATTTCATTCAAAATAAACTTTTTATTTATTCTAAGGGACTTTCGGCCCTCGGTGATAATGTAATCTTTCATTCTGCGTTTAAATTTTTCAAAAATATTTATTAGTTTTCTCAAGATTGGAAAAAAATGAATGCATTTAAATAGCATTTTACCAAGATTTTACGCCTACTCCCTTAACCTAGCGAAAACGAGTAGTAAAAGAGAACAAGACGAGTTCCTTATCAACACGTTGAAATATCGCACTTGACTAAGGCAGGCAGCGCACTGAATCGGCATAGAGCGATCGGCTCGGAACGCTACGATCGGCGGACTGTACCCGCGCACTGACTCGGTCACCTCGGCGGCATCGGCAGTTTCGCACGACGACGGCAGTTTTTAAATGCATCCATTTTTTTGAATCCTGTGAAAACTAATAAGAATTTTTGAAAAAATTAAACGCAGAATGAAAGATTACATTATTGCCGAGGGCCGAAAGTCCATAACAACTTCGATAACGTTTATTTTAATAAGTTACAGAGATGAGAACAAAGAGAATATTTAGTATGATTTTTAATTTCAAATATATTATTATACATTTTTGTAATCAGTATTTCAAAAGCTTTTAAATGAGGTGTTACATGATGTACTTTTCTATTTAAAAAAATCAAAGTTATGACTGTCATCTGAAGAAGAATCGAGTAAAGTTCGAAACATTGATGCTATAATATACTATGATCATTTTAAAAATCGACCTGTCCGAGCGTTTTGCTTATGTGCTAAAAATAAATAAGTTCATATAAATAAATAACACTTATTCCAGCGCATTCTATAAGTACAATAAAATTGGCACATTTTCAATTAATCAATTTCAAAGTATTAATAGATAAATATATGTATCTAGTACTGAGGGAACATCCATAAACTGGAAAAAGGGGGAGGGGGACTATTACGACGGTGTACGTCGTATATTTTTATTATTTGTGGTATTGTTTGGTATATTTAAATTTAATTTAATTTAAAAAGGTTTACGAATATAATTATACCCTATTTTAGAATAAAGAAGAATTTGTATTACTTTTATCGCATACTTTTTATTGCGTTTCATATTTCCTTTTTATCAGTCACAGTCATAATATTTACCATATGGCACTTTTGTACCGAATACCAAACAATAAAACATTGTTCCTTGAGTTTAAACAAACGGTTCTATAAAGAAAAACGTCTGGCATCAATAAATATTAAACTGTTGCCCATTTATTTACTGAATATTCTGTGTGAAACAATTCTTAAAAGAATGAATAGAAATAAAATATTCTATTCTATTTAGTTAGTACATTGTGTTTATACTTATGAAAGAAATGGCGTTGAAATCAAAACAACATAAGTATCAAGATTTATATGATGCAGTTAATAAAGCATAGGAATTCCGATAATAAAAGTGTCTTTTGTCCAAATAAAGTTAAATAGTTGTGCAGTGAATTAAGAAAAAAATTACGCGGATATTAATGAGTTACATAATAATACTGAAGTATTTTCAATGGGAAATAAGCCACAATTTTACCAAAAAAAAAAAGAATTTATTAACGTTTCGGCGCCCAAATCGGGTGTCGTTATGATAGTCCACGATTACTAGGGCTATCTTCTCCCGGTAAGGGTGGTTAACCCTTATCCGAGGGGTGGAATGATTAATAGTCGTTTCACTGTTGAAGTTGTTTTATTATACTCGCATGAGTACAAGCTGGTAGCAACCTACGTAACGTCGTCTCGCGGAGTGTAGATGACACTATCTTTTTAATGTGAATAATCTTACATCTAATAAAATAGAATGACGAATGTGGAATGTGTAATGAGGATTCCCTTATTATGTTTTGGTTGTATAAATATATTTAAAAGTGCAAAGTCAGCGTCGACCCTGAAAAGTGTTTATAGTGGCTGTATGTATAATTACACCTCACGATCTAGGTCAACAATGTTTATGTAACGAAAGAAGGTTGGAATTGTTTATGATGACATTTAAATAACCGAAAGAAATTAGCGTAGATAATTAAAGGGTGTTTTTAAAAGATATCTAATGAGTACAGATGAATTCTTGTACACCTTTCCCTCCTAAGAATTTTCTGACTACGGGCAGAAAATTTTGCAAGTAGTGCTACCAACCCATACTGTGTTGTAATCAATACAAAAAAATTTATTTTATATACAAACTTCCTAAAACTACGTAAATACATAAATAAAAATAAAAATGTTCGTTTAACAACATTGTTTCATCACACTTGTCACTCACTGTGTTTTCGGATTGTAAGCATATAATCTATTCTTATGTATTTCCTTGATTTTATTGTTTTCTATTCTGATTTTACAATTAACGTTATTTACTTCTGTTATTGTGGAAGGACCTACATAAAGACTATCAAACTTACCATTCTCTTCCCTTTTTACCAGGACTAGGTCTCCTATTTTAAAGTTTTGAGGTGTTGCTTTGAGCTTATTCTTTTCTTGCCGCTCTTTTTTGTGTTTTAATAAGAAGGTTCTGGCTCTCTCGTGTGCGCTTTCTAGTTTGTATCGTAACTCATTGTAGTAGGCATCTATATTGTAACATGGTTGAATCTCCTGTGTAAGGTCTTCCGGTAGGTTAACCTTCCTGCCATATAGCAGTTCGAACGGTGTGTATCCATGATACGCGTTAGGGGTTGTATTGTAGCAGTATGTGAACATTCTGCAACACACATCCCAATTTTCTCTGTCTTCGTCTATGAATGCTCTTACGTACTCGTTCAACGTTCTGTGTAGTTTTTCGTAACTTCCAATGGACTGTGGGTGGTATGCCGTTGAAAAGTTGTGCTCTATTTTTAATAGCTTTGTTAATTCCTGCATTACTTCGTTCTTATACTCTGTGCCTTGGTCTGTTCTTATTTGCTTCATGAGTCCGTATGTTGGTATGAAATGATCAAAGGTTCCTCTTGCTATTGTCTCTGCTTCTTTATTGCACACTGGTATGCTGACCGCGTATTTTGTCAGTTCACACAACATTGTGATACAGTATCTATTACCTTCATTACTTCTAGTGAATGGACCTATTGTATCTATGTATACTATGTCCCATGGTTTGGAAGATGTGTCCGATATCACGAACTCTTCGACATGTGTTCTTTTCGGTTTGTTAATTTGACATTTGTGGCATTGTTTAACGTATTTTCTTACGTCTTTTTCCAAATTTTTCCATCGGAATCTTGCCTTTAGCTTCTTTATTAGTCTATAATTCCCTACGTGTCCTCCGAACATCGGGTGATTATGGTATTCTTCTATTAATCTGTGTTTTTCTTTGTCATCTTTTATTGTTTCTGGTACTTCACATATGTATATTTCTATATTCTTCAATTTTTTATTTCCTTCTTTAATAAATTCATCAATTGTGCACAATTTAAAAACAATATCATTTACGTATATCTTTACTTTACGTACTGCATTCTCTACCGCCAGCTTATCAAGCTGTGCCAACGCTTGGTTTAAATCGAAATGATCCAATCCTGTGGCTATGCTTTTGCTGCATTTTATTTTGTTTTTGGCCCTAATGCTCAGTCTTGGTGAGATTAGTTCTGCTCCAAAGGACAAAATTGGTAGTTTATGCGCCTCTAAATTATTTAGTACCTTCCTTACTGTCTGTTTGGTGGCTTCTGGCTGTAGTGCGAGTTCACTTTCAGCCTTTGTTTGTCTTGCTTCCTTCTCCTTTTCTCTTGCTTGAGCTCTTGTTATAGCTAGTATATGGGTGTTGTCTATGTATAGGTTCTTTAGTTGATGCAATGTTATTCTTGAAAGGCTGTCTGCGTAGTTACTTTTCCCTGTTATATACTCTATTTCGAAGTAATATTCTTCTAGGTCTAATCTGATCCTCGTGAGTTTTGAGGTTGGTTCTTTCATTGCAAATAGGTGTGTCAAAGGTTTATGGTCTGTTTTTACTTTGAATGTTGGTGCTCCATATAGATAACATTTAAAATAATTAATTCCCCAATGAATCGCTAGTAATTCCTTAACGATTATAGGTTTATTACATTCTCCTTTACTAAAACTTCTTGATGCATATGCTATAGGTAGGTCTATTCCGTTGTAATCTTGACTTAGGATTGCTGAACAACTCTCATTGGATGCGTCTGTTGTTAGGATAAACTGTTTGTTGAAATCAGGATATTTTAAAATTGGTGGTTTCGTCAGATATACTTTAAGCTTTTTGAATGCTTTTTCACACTCCTCAGACCAAAAAAATTCTACTCCTTTCCTCGATAATCTGTTGAGTGGTCTGCATATTTCCGCAAAATTTTTAATAAAACGTCTATAATAGTTGCAAAATGCTACAAATCTCTTTGTTTCTTCCGCTGTCTTAGGTGTCGGATATTGTTCAATTGCTGCATACTTCGCTTTGTCGGGTGATACTCCCTCTTGAGAAAGATCATGTCCTAAATATGTTACTTCCCTTCTAAAAAATTGACATTTTCCTGGGTTAAGTTTCAAATTGAATTTTCGACATGTCTCAAATGTCTTTTTCAGGTTGTCTAGGTGATGTTTTTCGTATATTCCAATTACTACGATATCGTCCATGTAAAGAAATGCTTTGTCTTGTGTTAATCCTGAAAATGCTATTGACATCATTCTTGAAAAGCTATTCGGGCTTACATTTAATCCAAAAGGTAATCTGGTAAATTGAAATGCTCCGTTTTCCGTGCTAAACGATGTGTATTTTCTCGATGACTTTTCTAATGGTATTTGATGAAAACCTGACATTAAGTCTATAACTGAAAACCATTTTGCTCTTCCTAGTTGATCTAATATCGAATCTATTCTTGGTAATGGGAATTTGTCTGTAACTATCTTCTTGTTCAATTGTCTAAAATCTATGCATAATCTCCATGCTTTTCCTCCATCTATAGCTTTTTTCGGTACCAGTACTACTGTGCTGTTGTACTCGGATGTAGATGGTTCTATGATTCCTTGGTCTCTTAGTTTTTGTACTTGTCGATTTAATTCCTCTGTTTTTCGCATGAGGTGTCCTATAATTCTTGATATATACCGGAGTTTGGTCTTTAACTCTTAGTTTCTGTTCGTAGAAATTGTTACAGGTTAACATATCATGCCTTAGGGCGAATATGTCTGCATATTCTTCGCATAACGATACTAAGTTATCTCGTATATATTCTGGTATGTCTAATTTCAGTGATTCTCGTAATTCTTTTTTCCTATCCTTGCTGTCGTTGACTAGTCTATATATATATTGAATAGTTTAATGTCCAACGTCCTGATTGTGCTTGCCTCTACATTTACTGTTTCGTATGTTGTGTTCAAAATTTTGATGTATGGATTATTACTTGAAATAATTGCTCTTGCTATGAATATTCCTGGTTGTATTTCTTGTTGCTCCACTATCCTGTCGTTCCTTAGCGTTTGAAAAATTTTGACTATTCTGTAAATTTCACATCGGGGTGGTATTATTATGGTGTCATTATCTATATTATCCAGAATTTTCGTACTAATGTAACAATCTTTGTCCTCTTTAATGTGCATTTTAAGGTTTGCGTAGTCCAGTATACATTGAAAGTTAGAAATAAAGTCTCTCCCAATGATTCCGTCTGTTGGAATTGGAAAGTTGGGTTCTACCAATTGAAAGATGTGTTCGAATCGAGTTCCTTTTACTTCTAGTGTTGTCTCAACTTCTCCCATTGTTTGCAACTCTCCTTTAGTGACTCCTTTTATTTTCGCCTTTGTGTTTGGTTTCACCTGTTTCTTCATAAAATCCTGTGAACATTTTAGTATTGAAATATCAGCTCCTGTGTCTATGATAAAGGTGCTTGTGTTTTCAAGGATTCCTGTTTTCATTCGTACAAAGTTCGTTAGGTTCAGGTCGAAGTTGTAAATGTTATATTTTATTTCTGCCTGTGTGCTTCCAACTTCTTGTTCATTCAAAACCCCAACTGCTGGTTTTCTTGTTCTTCTTGACTGTCCTCTATCTCTAGTAACCTTACGTTCCTGTTACGTCCTCCTCTCTGGTTTCCTCTGTATGTTTGATTGTTAAATTGTCTGTATCTTCTGTTCGAATAATTTCGTTGATTGTCCGTTGCTTCTCCTTCGTTCCGTTGTCCGAAGTTATTTCTTCTTCCTCTGTCATATTTGTTATGGTATCCTCTTCTGTATTACTGCTGTCCTCTCCTATTCTCGTAGTTTGTCCTATAATTTAAGACTCTTCCTTGTGCATTTTCTTCAGTCGTATCGATCGATAAAAATTTAGATACTACTTCCTGCGGTGATGTAAAGTTACCTGCTTCCAGTATTAGCTTAGCTTTCTCTGCATTAACGTTTCGTTTCATTGTTGTTACTACTGTTTCCGTCGTATATTTCTTCGCTAACTCCAGTGGCATTCCTTCCGCTATGTATGCTACTTTTAATTGTTCTGCTAACTCTTCCACTTCAGATGCGTACACTGCTGCATCTCTATGCCCTTGCCTTTTCTTGGCTAATTTGGCTATTAAATTCTTCGGATTATCACCTCTTAGTTCTTTCTTCAGTGCTTCAGCTATCCGTGGAATCGTATCTTCCGTGGTTATTAAGTTCCTAGCCTTATTGGTAAGTCGTGTTTTTATTAGCGTTACAGCTGTGTCTTCATGACCTTCTGCCAATTTTCCAAGTAGTTCTAATGCGTCCAAAAATGGTTGTAATTTCCCTGCGCTTCCATCGAACTCGTTGGGCAATATCTTGCTTGCGATATTCAAAAATTCATTGATTGTCAGAGCCATGTTTAATATTGTTATATCTTGTTTTATGTCACCTTTTTCCTCTTTTATTTCGTCGTTAATTATTTCTTCTTCTACTTCCTCGTCGCTTTTTCCTTCTTCTACTTCCTCGTCGCTTTGTTCCTCTTCAACTTCCTCGTCGATTGGTTGATGTATTGAATTTGGAACCACTGTTCTTACATTTACTGCTTGAAATGAGCGTATAACTTTGTCTCTGATTTTTCCAAAATATTTGTTGCACGCTTCCCTCTGTTTGTCCGAAAGTGCTTCCCAGTTTTTCTTAGTTAAGTGCGTGAACTTGTTATAGGATTTAATTAGCTGTGTCGTTACTTCTTCCTGTATGTCCTTAGATTTCGGTACTTTTTTCTTTAAATATTTCGGAAATACCATAAGAACAAAATATAGACTCACCACTTTAAACGTTTGTGTTCGTATCACCAAAAGTTCTCGATCCACGTTCCCTGGCATTGTCCATTGTCCCACGATGTTCCATCTCCATACCATTGTCCATTTAGCTCCATGTCAGGCCTGCTGTCTCCATCCTTTCTACATACCACACTGTATTCTAGGGTGGTCGAGGTACCAGATCCTCAGCCATAGACGTTTTTCTTTCCATTTCTCGTTCCAGTTTACTTCAGTTTTTCCCTGGTCTTGGATCGCCATATGATAGTCCACGATTACTAGGGCTATCTTCTCCCGGTAAGGGTGGTTAACCCTTATCCGAGGGGTGGAATGATTAATAGTCGTTTCACTGTTGAAGTTGTTTTATTATACTCGCATGAGTACAAGCTGGTAGCAACCTACGTAACGTCGTCTCGCGGAGTGTAGATGACACTATCTTTTTAATGTGAATAATCTTACATCTAATAAAATAGAATGACGAATGTGGAATGTGTAATGAGGATTCCCTTATTATGTTTTGGTTGTATAAATATATTTAAAAGTGCAAAGTCAGCGTCGACCCTGAAAAGTGTTTATAGTGGCTGTATGTATAATTACACCTCACGATCTAGGTCAACAATGTTTATGTAACGAAAGAAGGTTGGAATTGTTTATGATGACATTTAAATAACCGAAAGAAATTAGCGTAGATAATTAAAGGGTGTTTTTAAAAGATATCTAATGAGTACAGATGAATTCTTGTACATCGTTGTCAAAATACAAAATAATACTAAATAAACAAAAATGTTGTTGCTTAGTAAAAAATTCTTCTTTATTTCCCATTGAAAATAGTTCATTATAAAAATGCCACAAGGAAATAGCTTCAGAAGAACATAATAATACTGATTTGAACACCTTCGTAATTAAAGTTTGAGAGTTAACTTTAAAATTAAAAAATCCAGAAATAACATGGAATTTAAAAAAACACTTAGGACGGAAGAGAGGGAGTTTATAAAAAACTACAAAATTTTTACGACGTCGACAAAGTTTATGGATGTTCCCTAAGCATAATATTAAAATTGAGGAAATATATTTTAAATTTAAAATAATATTAGGGTAAATATGTGGTGAAATAAATATTTATTATTTACCGGAGAGTCCTGTTTTTTTTTCGCTATCTCACCCCAAGCGTTTTCTTTTCTATTGGTGTCATGATAATATCTATTTTGGGGATAATATAATATTACATATTCCCGCACACTTTCTATCAGAAGTTCGTCAGCCATAGTGCGTTTCTTGAAAATTATACACGTGTTCCTTGCAATGCATAAACTACTACTAAAAACGTACACAACGGCATCGGATCATTCGGCGGGTTTTGCCTCTGCTATCATTCTCCGCCGAAGCCGAAGCGATCTGACCGTTCCGAGTCGAACGTTCGTAAGCGGTGCGCGGTGGCTCATTTATTTCCGTGTATAGCAAAATCTGCCGATTGCTCTTAGCCGAGCCGTTCGCTCTATGCCGATTCGGTGCGCGGCCTGCTTAATAGCGACAACGATCGGAATATTTTGCCGGCGATCGACAAACGCTGTACCCAACTTACGGCATTTATTGGTACCCACAGCTGACTCTGGACGCAACCTACAGTGTTTATTGATAATCTGGCCTATGTTTTGTATTGAGTACGTGAAGTTGCCGGTGACTGACAAAGGCTGTATGCATCTGCCAGGCAAGCGTCTGGCTTGACGCTGTACGTAACCTACGGCATTTATTGGAGACCACAGCCTTACATATTTTTAACGCATACTGATCTTACGTATGTTAACATTTTTTTCTTATTTCAGTGCCAATGCAGTATTTGTTAGTGCCCTATATCTAATTCACCAGACTAATATGATAATAACTACAGTAAAGAGCAAGTGTGAATAGGAAATGGGATAGAGAAAATATAATGATCTCTTTCTGTTAACAGTTCAAATTAGCAAATGACTATGCAAGCGATGGCAGGTTAAATAAAATCAATAGTTCCTTCATTTATCCATAAATCGATTGTGTGTGCTTTTTGTGTATTGTAGAAATATTAAAATTTGTATTATAGTTATTGTTATTACAAAATTATGCTAAAATATAGGTTGGTCCATATATTCAATAAACAATTCAAAATAATAATTGCTCAGGACTAATAAGACATACAATTACTAGTTGGCACTAGAAGAAACCTAGGTCATAACAATGGGAGATTCCATATTTTAAAAGAAAATATCTAGTTTTGTTTCTTCTGCGAATGTTCCTATTATATTTTTGTTTTTGATCGACTCCCAAGATTTTTTTTATAAATATTCTTAGTTATAGTGTGTGTACCTATTTACATTTAGCAGGTTATTTAGCAATTTTTATGGCTGCAGTGTTGTCAGGTACTGCAAAGGTACTGTAATAAGAAACTGTAAGAAATATTTACTATTGTGAACATTTTTGGTTATTAAAGTGTTTTGGATGACACAAGGGAAAACCTAAGCGGACTCGTACATCAAAGTAATATCCAAACGCAACATGAAACACAGGGTTAACATCAGGGTGGCCACGTCAGTTTTTATTTCTTCAGTAGTTTTGCTTTCAAAAAATCAGTAGAAACCAGTAGTTTTTAAGCCTTGTATAATACAGTAAAATCTGTGTTAACGGCCACCTGTCAAAATCGCCCACCTGTACTAACGGCTAGTTTCAAAATAACGGCCCCTTTAAAAATTCTCCAAATCAATTATGTATGTAGATTTCCTTATTTTTGACCTGGTATTTACGGCCACCTTTATAATACGGACGCAGCCAAATAATCTCATATTATATTTTAAAGCCTTCATAGAAGTTGACCTGTTAAGCTTGTCTAATTAATTATTAATAATAATTTCTGATTAATATATTAAAATTTATTAAACGTAATTAATTAAAACGTAAAATAAATCTGCAAAAATATACAGGGTGTCCCATTTAAATTAAATAAGTTGAGGGTATTTCTGGTGAAACTGGTGTAGTAACAAAAAATATGGCGTCAGATGCTTTCAGTGTCATTGTACTTGCATGCAATGGCGTCTTCTTTATTTCAAAGATATTTAGTAGGTTTCATTCTTCAACGCAACCCTGTATAAACAAAATCAAAGCTTGACTATCCTATACGAAGACTGTTATTTTATGATAGAGCACATCGATTTACCATTATTTATTGGTTTGTATTTTGCCTGCCATTCTATTTTATCATAGTTACTTCCTTATAAATTCCTAGGAGATTTATTAATTTTAGTTGTGACTTTATTTGTAATAAATTTTTAAATAGGTTAATAACAATATACACCCTTCGAAAGATGTTTCTTTCTTTTTTTGGTTAAGGTTTAGAGTATTATTACAAATTATTATTAAGAAAATATGTAATATATGTTATGAAATATATAATGTTGTTATGACACACGTATTGTGTTGATTAATTGTAAAAAATACAAATGAGCGAAATAAAGTAACTTTAAATTTTATTTTTTTATTTATCTAGAGTAAAATTTCTACAAAACAGTTGTTGAATACCCGCTGTATAAAAAACTTCGGCTCAGCTGTAGGATCTATCGCCCTTAGTGAAAGACTAAATTAAAGATGATAATTTATTTCTGTAAACTACACTAACTTCCCGGGAGACCTAATGACGCTGCTTTACTGACCGATTCGTTTGATGGTTGAACTGATAATCATTATGAGATTACATGATGATTGTTTGAAGTGAATCGAAGGAATGTATTTAAAAGCACATCTGAAATGTTTGACTTGACTCGAATGAATTGATTCGAAGGAATGTTTTTAAAGCCACATCTTGACTCTTTGAATTGACTCGAACGAATGATTCTAATGTATACTCTTTCTTTGGTACAAGATGAATTGGGTCATAGCCCACGCCACTATCAAACAAAAGTTTTTATTTAGTCAGCAATTTTATGTGCATTGTCCAAAAATATTGTTTACGATTTGCAATTAGTAAACTAAATTACAAGCCCGCACATAAAATTATACAATAACAAAGGACCAGGCAACACTCCTTATGGAAAAGTGGTCCCGGTCAAATTTGATGAAAGTTTGGTCAATGATACTTCTTGATGTGTAGATTAAAAAAGTCCATGGCACCTGGGTCTGAATAACTACTATTCTCGAGTTACAGCCTTCTGAAGTTATTGGCTTCGGGTGCTCGGTTTACGTTAAGTGCACTAATTTACGGTCAAGTGAATGAAAATATTTATTATTAGAAGAAGAGAAACTCATGTTCTTCATACATACTTGCGTGTTGTATATGAATTTATGGTCAAAAATAGTTGGATCGTATTTTAGTGTTCAGAAAACCTCCGAAAAGTCTTCAGAAAACTAAAGAAGTGCGGTATAAAATGTGCTGCTAGATCGATATAAGCATTATCATGATTTCATGAATGCTTCTCAGTTATGCAATACCAGCAAAACTGCAGTTGGGCTTTATCTTTAGAAAACTACTGAACAGTGGCGGATCTAGGAGGGATAGGGCTAATTCCACCGGTAACATGTTCCAGAATTAATGAAATAACTTTATTTAACGAAAATGAACGAGATGGAGCCATCAAAACACATTTATAACCAAAGAGCGGATAGTGTGACGAAAAGACGTAAGCCCAGAGCACGGGCGCCCATATAAAAATTTTTAGGGGGGTGGCAAACATGAAGATGTTGCACATTATATTTTGTTTACTTTGAATAACCAATATAATTCAAAGCACCCGAAAAGCCAGGGGGTCACGGCCCCCCTGCCCATGGGCATTAGCGCCCATGGCCCAGAGTACGATTGAAGGACCAGAGAAGATGAGTTACGGGTGTTAAGAGTACGAAATTGGAAAACCAAGGCGGAGGATAGAATGGAATGGAAGCTGATTCTCGAACAGACCGAGGTCCACCAGGGGTTCTACAGCCAATGATGATGAGCTTTTTAATACAAAATATTATGGAGAATAATTTTGTAGGGTTATTTTTATAACAACTATAATATTCATACTTAGGTATAATCATATAGAAGAAATGGTCAATGGAGAAGGCTTCATAATCATGATTTTGCTAACTTTCCTGTTTTCGACTTAGACTACCTAAAAGACCTTACGATTGGGATATATCAAATTAAACTGGCACCATCTTACATACAAGATAAAATAATAAGAGAAAATGACGAAGAGTTTCAAATTGATGACGATGAGAATATGGATAAACCGGGATTCATAAGAGTTCGAATATTTTCTAGGTTTTGGCAAGCTACAAAACACCAAGTATTCATTTCCTATACGGTTAATGAAGATAATGATGAAGATGAGCCTGTAGAAGAACCGATTAACGGGTACTACTGTACCTGTCAATCTGGTGCGAGAACTGTAGGTAGGTACCTACTTGTGCTCATATCACCAGTGTCTTATATGGTTTTTAGGCTTTGCAAGACATCAACCCAATGTTAAGTATCCTGATAGGTCGTTAGTTAACACGACGTATGATGCATCTAACCGAAATCAACAAAATGTTAACATACGAATAGTCGAAGATGATTTAAACCCGTTTTTTCCATAGACAATTGTAATTAATATTTAGCATTTACAAACTACCATTTACTTTATTTTTTTTTGTATTGAAATCCAGTCCATATTCTCTACCTGCCTTATATCTGATATGCGGGACAAGTTTCATGTCAACTAATGTATTTTTTATGTTTCAACATTTTTTTCTTTAATTATTCTGGAACATGTTACGAGTGGAATTACCCCCATCCCCCCTAGATCCGCCACTGTTCAGTAGTTTTCTAAAGATAAGGCGGAACTATAGTTTTGCTGGTATTCCATAACTGAGAAGCATTCATGAAAACATGATAATGCTTATATCGATCTAGCAGCACCTTTTATACCGCACTTCTTTAGTTTTCTGAAGAATTTTCGGAGGTTTTTTGAAGATTAAAATACGATCCAACTATTTTTGACCACGAATTCATATACAACACGCAAGTATGTATGAAGAACATGAGTTTCTCTTCTTCTAATAATAAATATTTTCGTTCACTTGACCGTAAATTAGTGCACTTAACGTAAACCGAGCACCCAAATCCAATAACTTAAGAAGGCTGTAACTCGAGAATAGTAGTTATTCAGACCCAGGTGCCATGGACTTTTTTAATCTACATATCAAGAAGTATCATTGACCAAACTTTCATCAAATTTGACCGGGACCACTTTTCCATAAGGAGTGTTGCCTGGTCCTTTCGTTAGTGTGATATACGGGGTGATAAAAATATTGTTTAATATCGAATATGAAAATTGAATGTTTGAGATTAAACACCCGCTGTGGGATTTATGATTTTGCACATAGGTAATTTAAGAATTTTGCATTTAAAAATGTAAATTTTCCAAAGGTATCCGGCATTTCTCAATCAAAGGGGCATTAATAAATATCATAAAATGACACACTAATTTGTCATTCTGCATGGCCCTTACATCTTCAGAAATTTGTACTTTTAGTTTGGATTTAGCGGAACGAAAAATGTAGGATTTAGCAAGTTTTGATTCGCTTTGATTTCAGTTGGTCTTAAGCTTTCCCATTGAAAGTACTTGTTAATAAAAAATAAAGATAGACATATGGGCTACATAATGCGAATGCTACAAGAGAAACAAACAACGTTAAGAGATTTACTTTGCGAAAGAAATATATGTACCTCAGAAGGGAAGGAAAAAAATTATATAGGTATAAGCTGTTTCCTATGGCATTCACGCTAGACATTCACCCATGCAATAAGAGTAACGTTGATACCTCTCTCGCTCGAAGCCATGCTTCCAACCTGCTTTACTCCTTTAACGTCGGGAACCGCATATACGCGCAAAAGTTTTCTTGCCACATATACGGAAGTTTTTGGGCATTGCGCTTCCGTTTAACATCTCCTCGCATTTATGCATTTCCCGACTTTTGTGGTAAACAAGTTCGTTAGTATACAATTAATAAACAAGCACAAAACGTTTTATTAATTACAGTAGACTCGCGATTATCCGAGGTAATTGGGACCGTAACTACCTCGGATAACGAAAAAACTCGGTTAACACCGAGATTGGTTATACTGATAGAAAAATATGTACGTATATAACGATTAATGTGTTTAATAACTAAAAACTAATATAAAAGTAGTATAAAAGATAAAAAAAATTACCTTATAAATGTTACTGTTTAAAAAAGTCTTTGATTTTTGTTTCAACTTCATTCCTCTTTTTGAGGCGGCGATGTTGCGCCAACGTTGAAAATGAAGGACGTCTAATGGTGTGGATTCTTCTTGTTGCTCGATGTATGCGAGAGCTGCTTCAAGGGACTTCAATCCATCGAAATGAGAAATCTTCTGTGTTATCTCATCTGTATCTTCCTCTTCATGGGTGACGTGTAGAACTAAATCGGCAATTTTATTTTTTCATCTAGATTCATCCAATCGATGACGTCTTGGTTTCCGATTGTTTGTTGTACTGGTAATTGATTGGCTAGGTTAGCTATAGAATCAACTTCACCGTCATCAGTTTCATTTTGAACGTCTTGTGTTTTGTTGTCTATCTTAAAGACACTTTTACGTCGTCCCAAGCTGATGCAATCCAATAGCAAACATCTTTCACCGTGATCTTCTTCAATGCCTCAATTACAGTCAGCCCTTCATCCAGCTTAGTTAGCAGTACCTGAAGAAGCCTCCGCCTATAATTCCTCTTCATTGCTTCTATAACGCCTTGGTCTAGGGGTTGGATGAGAGATGTTACATTGGGTGGAAGAAACACAGCTCGTATGTCACCACTAACCAATTCACTCGCGTCTGGGTGGGATCGTGCGTTGTCCAACATCAACACAGCTTTCCGGGGCAGATTTTTGTTTATTAAGTAGGCATCAATGACTGGCACGAAGTTATTAAAAAGCCAATCTTTAAAAGTATTACAGTCCATCCATGCATTGCGTTGGTTTCTATAGATTGTAGGTAAGCAATTTATTTGGACATTTTTGAATGCCCTTGGATTTCTGGAATTTCCAATTAAAAGAGGTTTTAATTGAACCAGAAGCATTGTTGCAAATCATGAATGTAACTCTCTCTTTGCTTTTTTTGTAACCAGGTGCAGTTCCTTCATTTTTAGCAGCTAGTGTTTTCGATGGAAGCATTTTAAAGTTAAGGCCTGTCGCATTACAGTTAAATATTTGGTCTGAAGTTAGTCCATCTTTAAGGATAATGTCTTGTAATTTTAGATAAAATGTTTCAATTTCAGTTGAGTCAGCAGAAAGTTTTTCGCCGCAAATATTCAATTGTCGGATGCCATATTTATTCTTCCATGAGTCAATCCATCCTTCACTAGCACAAAAGATTTCTCCTCCATCCATAAACTTCTAGAATTCAATGGCTTTTATTTGGAGTATTGGACCACTTATATCGGGCTGCCCAATCCTCTCATTTGTGAAAACCACAAGAACAACGCCTCCGAAGTTTGTTCATGGTCCCCTTTCTTCATAGTTTTCCGGGCCAATCTACTGCCACCACTCACACTTCGGTTGACCCACTGTTCGATTTCAGTCCGCTTACGCTTCCAATCTCCAAGTTACTTCTCCGACACCTACATCTAAAGCAACCTTCTTTATTGATTCACCCTTGTCCAACCTCTTAATTGGGTTCACTTTTGTTTCCAAAGATACAACTACTCTCTTTCGCTTTCCACTCATATTGCACAGAAAGATGCTTTCTTACACTCACAAAAATCAACTTATGAAAAATTAATTATGAAACCGAAACTGGGATAAATGAAACCAAAACTCGGATAATTGAAACCGAAACTCGGATAAATACACAAAGCAGTACATAAAAGGAAAAATTTTACCGTACAGTAACTTAATTTGACGATCTTAACGACAGCAAACAAATCGGTAGTTAAATTCACACTGATCAACATAAAAAGGAACAGGAAGTTGTAGACAAAACACGACACAAAAATTTCTGGAAATAAGGCGGTGACCAATTTCTGAGAATACCGACTCTACATCAGCTCGACCTACAGCATACCTACAAACAATTCTCTTCTTATCAATAATCCACAATTTTCAATGAATTGCCCATATAACAGATGCCGTAATAACTTGTGACAATCGAACCTTTTTTTATTACTCGATATTATGATTCACCAAGTACGGCTTAAAAGTAAAACCGAGGCAAAGTTTGCCTCGGTTAGCCGAGGGGCTCGGATAACCTAGACTCGGCTAATCGCGAGTCTACTGTATTTATAAAAATGAATATAACGTTTCCTGCTCTGAAGTACATTTTGATTCAAGGGAATATGTGCGTTTCCCGTATCAGGTGCACGAAACGTTTAAAAACTCCCGTCGCGAAAGGGTTGAAGGTTAAAATCTTAAAGACTTATTAAAGACTGGAGACTTTCCCAAAGATTTCAAAAAAGAAAGAATGTATAAAAATATGTAAAATTTGCCTGGCATATAACGTTTGTGTTTACGCTCTCATCTAAATATTGTTCCATTACATACTTGCAAACCAAACGAATGTTGAATTAAAGAAGACTAGGGACCTCACTTTCCGTCTATTCAACGTGGCAAAATTCCAACGAAAACATGGTCTCGATATTCAGTTAGGAATCAAACTAATACAAAAGAATTCGCCGTGAAATTAAATCAAGAGACGTATTATATATCAGTTTGTTCAGAGAGCGCCCTAAACATCCCTTACTAGTTTCATTCTCATTAGAAATCATCAGAGTGTATACAGGGTGAGTCATGAGGAACGGTACATACTCCTACCTCGTATAGAGGCCCCTGTGGGGAATAACAATAACAAATGACCATTAAAAAGTGTCGGCTCCCATTGTTTAATAATATACAGGGTGACTTTCGCATTTTGACAGAGATTTATATTCGTCATAATTTTTGAACGGTCAGATCGATGTGTCTCTTATTTTGGTCAATCGTTACACTATTACCACCTAATCAACTGATTTATTCAAACTAGAAAAAAATCAGGTCCGGCTTTAAAAAATTAGTTCGTTTGGGTCTTAGAAAAAATTTCACCCTGTATACGCTTTTTGAAAACTCTAATATTAATTTTACAAATTAGAGAAATGGGCAATTAAAATGACATATTTATTTTTTCCCCACACGATTACTTAATTTTTTATAAAAAACCAAATTTGACTATGAATTAAAAATTTGGTTAAAGTGAACCACAGATTTAAAAAAAATTAACTTTTATTACAAAAATTAATTTTTTTAAACAAATATTTGATTTATGTTACCACCCAATCAACTGATTTATTCAAACTAGAAAAAAATCAGGTCCGGCTTTAAAAAATTAGTTCGTTTGGGTCTTAGAAAAAATTTCACCCTGTATACGCTTTTTGAAAACTCTAATATGAATTTTACAAATTAGACAAATAGGCAATTAAAATGGCATAATTATTTTTTCCCCACATGATTACTTAATTTTTTATAAAAAAATCAAATTTGACTAAAAGTTTGGCAGAGTGAACCATAAGTTTAAAAAAAAATTACTTTTATTACAAAAATTAATTTTTTTGAACAAATATTTAATTTATGTTACCACCCAATCAACTGATTTATTCAAACTAGAAAAAAATCAGGCCCGGATTTAAAAAATTATTTCGTTTTGGTCTTAGAAAAAATTTCACCCTGTATACGCTTTTTGAAAACTCTAATTTAAATTTTACAAATTATACAAATAGGCAATTAAAATGGCATATTTATTTTTTCCCCACACGATTTCTTAATTTTTTATTAAAAAATCAAATTTGTCAAAATCAGAATTTTAACCTAAAAAATGAAAAAAAAAAAAGATGAAATCACGGTTTAGTAACTCGCTACAACGTTCCATTTAAAAAAAAAATTTCTGAAATTTTTACAGCACATATCTCTTACCATTGTGAAGACTATGACAATGGTTGTAGACTTTCAGTCTTCTTCTCGTAAAAGTTATGAATTTTTAAAAATAGAAGGTGCAGCTTCGTGAATTGCAAAGTTAAATCGCAAAAATTAAGTGAAAAAATTTAAAATTTATCTATTTGATCGCGTCTATGTTAAACTATAGAGTCCAAAGAGAAGTGTTATGGGGAGTTTTAGATCTAGACATGTTATAGAAAACAAAAATGGTGAAACTTTTAATTTTAAGAACGTTGTTTGATTTTTTTTTATTTTTATGGTAAAATTGCGATTTTGACAAATTTGATTTTTTAATAAAAAATTAAGTAATCGTGTGGGGAAAAAAATAAATATGCCATTTTAATTGCCTATTTGTCTTATTTGTAAAATTCATATTAGAGTTTTCAAAAAGCGTATACAGGGTGAAATTTTTTCTAAGACCCAAACGAACTAATTTTTTAAAGCCGGACCTGATTTTTTTCTAGTTTGAATAAATCTGTTGATTGGGTGGTAACATAAATCAAATATTTGTGTAAAAAAATTAATTTTTGTAATAAAAGTTAATTTTTTTACATCTATGGTTCACTTTACCAAATTTTTAATTCATAGTCAAATTGATTTTTTTATAAAAAATTAAGTAATCGTTTGGGGAAAAAAATAAATATGGCATTTTAATTGCCTATTTGTTTGATTTGTAAAATTAATATTAGGGTTTTCAAAAAGCTTATACAGGGTGAAATTTTTTCTAAGACCCAAACGAACAATTTTTTAAAGCCGGACCTAATTTTTTTCTAGTTTGAATAAATCAGTTGATTAGGTGGTAATAGTGTAACGATTGACCAAAATAAGACACACATCGATCTGACCGTTCAAAAATTATGACGAATATAAATTTCTGTCAAAATGCGAAACTCGCCCTGTATATTATTAAACAACGGGAGCAGACACTTTTTAATGGTCATTTGTTATTCCCCATAGGGGCCTCTATACGAGGTAGGAGTAGGTACAGTTCCTCATGACTCACCCTGTATATGGATATCTCTCAACAAACTGAAATAACCTGAGCCTCCTAGTCTCGAACCACGACAAAAGCGCTCGATATGGATGCCATAGCGACATATACCTAAAACGAATCGAAGTTTTATTTCCGAAGAAAAACTTTTAATGAGACCAAGTTTCTGGTTACGCCTTCGTAGTTTCTATTATGTACTTGCAAACCAAACGAATGTTGTATTAAAGGAGATTAGGAGAGGTCTACAATTTGCACCTGACTTCCCGTCGATTCAAAGTTGCAAAATTCCAACAAAAACATGGTTTCGATTCTCAGTTAGGTGTAAAACCAATACAAAAAAATTCGCCGTGAAATGAAATCAAGAGACGTATTATATTTCAGTTTATTCAGAGAGCGCCATAAACTGAAATATAATACGTATCTTGATTTCACGGTGAGTTCTTTTGTACTAGTTTTACTTATTTCGTTAGAATTTTGTGACGCTGAGTAGACGGGAAGTGAGGTGCAAATTGTAGACCTCCCCTGGTCTTCTTTAATTCAACATTTGTTTGGCTTTCAAATAAGTAAATTACCTAGGTATGTCGTATTTGTGCTTGATATGTTAAGTAATAAGCAAAAGTGAATGAGATTAATGCGGTAAATTTGAAACTTTTGATAATGGTCCAATGTACAAGGTGGCTCAAGGTACAAGCTTCTGCCCTAATAACACCGTTTACACTACCTCGTGGAACATTGCAAAATCATATATTTCAAGAAAGAAAACATCGAGGAGAATCGAAAAATGTAGAAATATGCAGGATATTCTATTAAAAAAAAGTTAAGTTTGTTTCGCCATCTCAATACGGTGACCCTGTATATTTGAAAATATTTTTAAATTATGGTCCTATCTATGCCCCAAATTTTACCTAAATAAATTGTTTTCGTATCTCTTACGACAAACGACTAATTGGACTTCTTCGTACTAATTCCAAACCCTGTAAACTTTGTTTCGTCAAACAATTAGGTTCGACTCCAAATTAAACTACACACACCGGCAAAATTAGCCGAACACCTTAAAAATGGGACATGTTTGATGTCTCGAATTTCCTAAACCACTGGTCCGATTTTAGTGATTCTTTTAGTATATTATAGCCCTATTATTTAGGAATATCGTAGTAATAATATTGTTGCTAGACAGGTAAATACCATTTTATACCGGGTGTACCAATCGCATACTGTGTTTTTTTCTTAAAGTTTGGAACACCCTGTGGAATATTCTAGCATATGTAGAATATCAAAATTAATACTCGATGGTAGACTAAGGCCTTCTTAACATTTTTCTTCTTGATTCATTTACTTATGTGAGATAATAAAAAAGTTATGTGCGTTAACAACTATCCATGTTTTTCATCAATAAATCCTCATAGTAGGGGAGGAAAGTATACTAAATTTGCAGTTACTCGAGCGTTATGGGGACCTATTGGATTGTGAAGAGTATGTGCTAAAATCCGAAAAAGGTTAAGTTAAGTTTTCCATAAAGTGGGGGACTTTTCATTTTTTAATTTAATTTTCCATTTGAAACAATCATTTTTCTCCGATTATAGCGCTATCTATCCATAATTCGAAAAAATGTGTTGAATAAAATTGCTTATTTTTACGTAAAGAATCCAAATCTGCAATAAAAATTGGGGGCTCCTATTTAAGATTTTAAACACCCCACCTCCGTGGGGGCACGTGACATCCCACGGAGAGTGGGAATTAAAAATTTTAAATACGAACCCTGCGATATTTCTCGAAATGAACATCAGATCGTAAAACTGCAAAATACACCTATTCAATATTTTTCAGAAATCTACCGAATGGCACCACACAAGACCTCCACGGAGGTAGGGTTAAAATCTTAAGTAGGAGCCCCCAATTTTTATTGCAGATTTGGATCCTTGACGTAAAAATAAGCAACTTTTATTCGCAACATTTTTTCCAATTATGGATAGATGTCGCTATAATCGGAAAAAACAATTGGTGGAAATGGAAAATTAAATTAAAAAATGGAGAGTCCCACACTTTATGGAAAACTTAACTTAACTTTTTTGGTTTTAGGACCTACTCTTACACAATCCAATAGGTCCCCATAACGCGGGAGTAACTGCAATTTTAGTATACTTTCCTCCCCTACTATGAGGATTTATTAATAAAAAACATGGCTAGTTGTTAAAGCACATAACTTTTTTATTTTCCAACATAAGCAAATGAATCAAAAAAGAAAATGTTAAAAAAGCCCAAGTCTACAATCGAGTATTAATAATTATAACATTTTACATATGCTAGAATATTCCACAGGGTGTTCCGAACTTTAAGAAAAAAACACAGTATGATTGTAACACCCGGTATAAAATGACATTTACCTGTCTAGCAACAATATTATTTACAGCGATATTCTTAACTAATAAGGCTTCTTCTTCTTCTTCTTGTGCCACTCCTATCGGAGATTGGAAATCATCAAGGCTACCCTGACTTTGTTTACAGCTGACCTAAAAAGTTCATTAGTGGTGCAGCCAAACCACTCTCTCAAATTCCGCATCCACGACATTCTTCTACGGCCTGGATTCCGTATAATATAATTCCGTTATAATATATAACTAATAAGGCTATAACATACTAAAAGAATCACTCAAATCGGACAACAGGTTTAGGAAATTCGAGACACCAAACATGCCCCATTTTTAAGGTGTTCGGCTAATTTTGCCGGTGTGTGTATATTATAGACCAAGAGGCAGCGCTGAAAAATCTATTTGAATTTACTAAAGCTAAATTTTTCACAGTTGATTACTGTGAGTGTGTAGAGAAACATACTGCGGTCGTTCAAGCGAAACGTAGAACAGGGGTTACTGAGAGGGTGTCAAAGCTGCGTTTCTACAAAGGTAATTATTTCCATTTACTAAGGCTGAAAATCAGTACACACATTATGAATTAAATATAAATAAAAGCTATTATAGTCGGTCAGCTGTATGACGGGACAGAGCCGGTCGGTCGGCCCCAATAGTCGATTGAGGAAATGAAGCATTTTGGCTCGCAATTTTTTCGTCTAGCATGAATTTACTTGAAATTTTCACAGAAGGTAGGGAATAGTCCAAGGATAATTTTCTATATCATGCCGGTATCATACGCTAAAACCTTGGGGGTGGTTGCCACCCCATCTCGGGGGTGGGAATTTTTTATTACATTTTAACCATGTAATTCGATGGAAAAAGTTTTTCTAAGAAAAAAATGTTTTTTGCATTTTCTTTGTAAAACTAATATTTTTCGAGTTATTCGCGCTTGAAAATAACAGTTTTTCGACGAAAAAAATAGACTTTTTTAGAGGGTTTTTTGAGAATACCTCGGAAAATATGCATTTAATCAAAAAAAAACTGTAGATATCGAAATTGTATCTTTTAGTAACACAAACCAAATTCTTTTCCTATAATATCTTTAAGACCAATACAAACCGAGATACGACATGTTAAAGGTTAGCTTTTTTCGTCAAATGCACAATTTGAAATATTCAAAGCCAAATAATGGGAAAAATTTGCATTTGTCGAGGAAAACGTAAATAATCTTTTTTCAAGTATACAAATAGACCTTTCAAAAAAATAATAATAAAAAGTTTCTAGCATGAAAATTAAGCGACTTACAAAAAAATGTCGGTACCTGCTTTTCTCTATGAAAAAAAACAGTGAAAACAACCCCCTAACTACCTTCCTAATTCAAAATTGGTCTTTACCATTCTGTAGTTCCTTTTATATTTATATTATCAATACACTTAAGGAGTTTGACGTATTTAAAATGCCCAATTATGGAAAAATTGGGGTTTAAAGAAAAATTGATTTTTTGCAATTTGGTATTTTTCACCTTTTACTTCAAAATATCTCCGAAAACACTGAAGATATGAAAAAAATATAAACTACTAAATTGTAGCTTTTTTTATGACTAAAATTACCCTGTGCATATATTTTTATTACAGTGAATAGTTAGCCAGATATAGCTGTTTATAAACCTCTATTTACCAGCAAACACCCCCTTATTCGAGCCCTTTAAACCCGCCCCTATTAAAAACTAAGGCATCTTACGGAATTTAATTTACACAGTCTTATAGCTCTTTAAAAATCCTATAAAATCATTTTTGGGGGGTCTCATTACTGAGAGGGTATCAAAATTGCTTTCCTACGAAGGTAATTAAATCCATTTACTAAGGCTGAAAATCAGTACACAGTAAGATATAATATTTTTCCAAGATTAGGCATTTTAAATTTGAGTTTATTGATAATATAAATATAAAAGGAACTATAGAAAGGTGAAGACCAATTTTGAATTAGGAAGATAGTTAGGGGTTTGTTTTCACTGTACCTGTATTGGTCTTAAAGATACTATTTGAAAAGAATTTGGTTTGTGTTATTAAAAGATACAATTTCGATATCTACAGTTTTTTTGATTAAATGCATATTTTTCGAGGTATTCTCAAAAAACTCTCTAAAAAAGTCGATTTTTTCGTCGAAAAATTGTTATTTTCAAGCGCGAATAACTCAAAAAAAATTATTTATACGAAGAAAACGTAAAAAACATTTTTTTCTTAGAATCACTTTTTCCATCGAATTACATGATTAAAATGTAATAAAAAATTCCCACCCCCCGAGATGGGGTGGCAACCACCCCCAAGGTTTTAGCCTATTGATAGCGGCATGATATAGAAAATGATCCTTGGGCTATTCCCTACCTTTTGTGAAAATTTCAAGTAAATCCATGCTGGACGAAAAAATTGCGAAACAAAATGCTTCATTTCCTCAATCGACTATTGGGGCCGACCGACCGGCTCTGTCCCGTCATACAGCTGACCGACTATAATAAATTTTATTTATATTTAATTTAGAATGTGTGTACTGATTTTCAGCCTTAGTAAATGGAAATAATTACCTTCGTATGAAAGCAACTTTGATACCCTCTCAGTAACCCCTGTTCTACGTTTCGCTTGACCGACCGCAGTATGTTTCTCTACACACTCACAGTAATCAACTGTGAAAAATCTAGCTTTAGTAAATTCAAATAGATTTTTCAGCGCTGCCTCTCCGTCTATTATCATTTCCAAATAAAACATTATTTCTGTTTTGTAGATTAGATATAACTATGTTAACAATTCTACTTAAGGTGAGTAATCTCACCTTTATCTCTGGATCGTGTTTATCTTTATATCGCTAGAAGATAAGATACGCCCCAACAACAAATATGAACATTTTATACAGCAAACTATGCCATTTAATCTACTTGACTATTAATAATGAATGTACACAATAACAAAAAAATATGAATGATGACAGGTGGAAGCGACGGAAAGAAACAAAGCCTACTAGGATACGAACTTACTTCTTGTGAAGATGCTATAGTGAATTATTTGGTGCCTTCTGTTAGTGCTTGCGTTTTGTATATTTTACTGATAGCTGTCGACGTCGGTGTTATCTTTAGCCATTTTAAAAACGACGATCCCATTTGGGCTTCTCTTACGTTGTTCATTTTATATGTGCCTGCTTTGATCAGTTTTGTTTTAGTGGTGTCTAATTGGGCACTTTGGCCAGAGTTTGAGTCATGTGGACGAGAAAATATGATATGGTTTTGGACAAAAGTAGGCGAACATGTTTTCTTTCCAGTTTGGAGCATTTGGAGGTAAGGATTCTTTTAAACATTATCCTTGTGTGATCAATGTTCATATTCATTAGCTGGGCGCACACGTAGAGGATTTCTGAACGATCTCTTCCTACGATCATATCTGTCATTCCGCTCCCGCCGAATAGCCCGATCAAAGAACAATCTGACCCCAAAAAATATAAAGGAAGGATGAAAATTTGGAAATAGGTAGTTGAAAGTGTCTATTATTATATAAAAAAAGTTTACAATTCTACATCCCCTCCATTTTACAAAAATTTAGGGGATACCCCCTTCTCGGGGGTGAAAAATATACATTCAAAATAAGTCCGGAATTGGATAAAATGACTGATTCTAAACAACTTTTGTTCTATAGAGTTTTTTCACTAAGTCAATACTTTTCGAGTTATTTGCGAGTGAATATGTTCATTTTTAACAAGAAAAAACATGTTTTTGGACGGTTTTCCGCAAATACCTCAAAAAGTATTTTATCAACGCACAAACAGCCCAAGATCCGTATTTTTTGGCCATAATTTATTATTTGTTAAATCGTAATCAAAAACACCATATACAAACTTGACGAATTGTCAAAACGTTGACCTCCAACTACACTAGCGCCGCCAAGCGGGATCAAATGAGTACATAGCTGCCATTCTCTTAGTTAGTGGGCAGCTCCCTCATATTTTGTGGGGACTGGAATGGACGTTAGAAATTGTATGCATATATAAAATATCTAGAGGTATTTTGCCACGTTCGGAATAAAATGTCGTTAAAATAAGCAAAAGGAAAAAAGCACCACTTCTCGGGTTGTGTATGGCGGAATTACTAAATAAATAGGCCAAGTAAATCGATCAAAATGGATTAAAAATCGGATGAAGGGCAGAAAAATATAGACACATATCTTTACTTAGTGAATTAGGTAGGTATGGTGCTTCTCAGAGGCTTTTTTCAGTACGTCATAGTTTTTCGATTTCTTTCTAACGCATTAGGCAGGCCGCACATTAAAGAAACATGAAACGTAAATCACGTTGCATGGAAATAAAACACTGCTAAATAAATAAACGTCCGGCCATTTATGAAACTCTCCGAAAATAAAAATATTTTATGAGCATGAATCACACCCGTTTCATTGGTAGGCGGACTTCAAGATTTGTTTAGCCGTGTTTTATTTTCATGAAACGTCTTTTACGTTTCATGTTTCGTTGGTGTGCGGCTTGACTTAAGTTGGAAGTTACAGGAAAAAGGTACGTCGGTGATTATACTCATTTATAACATTTATTCTAGTTGTTGACAGATAGCGCTATAATTATCTATACCACTATATAATGTGTACAATTTATACGACTCTACAAATCAAAGAACATACCTTTTAATAAATGCAATAAACATGATTCATTTGATTTTTTACCAAGTTTCAATCATATAAATATATAAATAATTTTTTCCGGTTATAGCGCCATCCATCAACAATTAGAATAAATGTGTATAATCACAGATGTACCTTTTTTCGCACTACTTTTGTGACGCACTGGAAAAAAGCCTCTGAAACGCACCATAGGGGGAAAATTTGCTTGCAATTCATTTTTTTTTCAATTCCTGATAAAACTAATTAGTATTTTTGAAAAATTTAAACGCAGCAGACGCGGATCCAAGGTGGGGTCAATTGCCCCTCTTTGATACCTCGCCTGGTGTCTACTGACAGATTTTTTAAGAAAGAGATAATTATGATTGAAAATAAATAGTGAGTTTTGTGTCCTGTTGATAACTGAATAACTGAAACATAACACAGAATTCCTTGGAATCGAAGATTATTAAAAGTCTTCAGAACATAATAAATGAAAAAATTCGCACAATAAATCTGTTTATTACCATCTAATCCCAGAGACCAATATCAATAGTAATTTGTTTTTTCTTTGTGGCAAATTAATGAGTCAGTTTCGTTTCAAAAAATGTCATTCTCATCTGAGGCTATTTTAAGATCTGAAGTACAAACAGTAAAAATTCAGTCATGCAAAGCTTTAAATTTTGCGATGAAGATGTGTTCTCACATTGTAAAATACTAGATATTACAAATATTGCTTACTTTGCCTTTTAGTGCATCACGTGCAGAACGATTGTTTTCTGCTTTTTTCTATTCTCATACTATAATATATCAATTATGATGTCACTACCTGTATCATAATGAACTTCATTATGATACAGATTTTCATTAAAATACAGATTTTTAACCAATAGAATCGCGATATGGCATTCGCGATAAAGATGGTACATGCGCAGTGACTAATGGCAAGTCAAATACATACGCTTGGACAGTTCTCAATATGTAAACAAACCGTCAAACTGACAAACTACTGAATTTATTTGTGTTACAAAATTAATAAATTTGAATATATTTTTTGTTGTGAATGATCATAGAAAAAATAGTGTATACAACTTGCATTTAATTATCATTATGAAGCTCGTACTCTATACGATAAGGCTCGTTTCGTAACCCTCATACTCGCTTCATAATGACTATCATTAAATGCTCGTTGCATAATATACTATTAAACGCCTTAAAACTTGGCATAGAAACAAAATAAGTCAGGATCGATTGTTACTGTTATAGTCTAGGCGCCAGAGGGGTCACCGTGTCATATTCAATTCTGATGGACAAACTCAACGGTTTCTTATGGATTTTTGGCTGCTGATTACGAATTTCGAGGGGGGATTTCGGTCCGAATGGTCAAAAAATTGTTATAAACAATTTAATTGTTTATAAATGGTTTTTAGGGCTCTGCCTCATAAACTAAAAGAGATGAAAAAAAATTTTTCAAATAAAATTTGTTGCTTGATAAAAACCCAAGAAGAAACTGTTTACTAAACTTAAATCTAACAATTACAACTCAAGATATTGTAAAATTAGTGCACAATGCAAATTGCAAATTGCAAAATAAGTATTTTTCGAAGCTTTATCGATCGTAACTCGGCTTCTGCGCATGCAAATGAGTCTTAGAAGGTGTCGCTTTAAAGCTTAATTAACAGGCTTCCAAACAAAGTTTGTTAAATTACTTGATCTTCATTTGTTTTAAAGTTATACCCGTTTGAAATTACAATTTTCTTTAAAAAATTGTACATTTATTTGTTTATAAGGGTTTCAAGCAAATTTGAGCTATAAACATTTATACTTTAATGAACAATAATGATAGAAAAACTCAAAAGGAACAATTTGAGGTTATTAAAATGTTCATAAGTTTATTTTTGGCCAAGATGTCGATATTTTAATGACGCGCGCTATGAGGCGCAAGATCGGCTCACCGCGTAAAGGTTCACACGCTAACTTCTCGATGCAAATTATAATTTCTATGTATACATACGTTATCTTCATTTTTCATTTTTGAAGATCCTAATAAAATTTTATCATATAATTCTTATAATTAAATCATCATACTGTACCTCGTAACACCTTTCATTCTATTTACTTTGTCTTCTATTTTTTGCACTAAATGAGAAAAAACATTAAAAACTAATATTTCAGAAGTATAACTAAAAAGTAAGTTGATATTATTTATTAGTACCATTTTTACAAACATTTCTTTCATGCATCTGCAAATCTGCATAGAGATATACAGGGAATATCAGCTTTTTTACATCTGCATAAGTTCTTAGCCAAATTTTAACAGTTACATGGTGGTACAAGTCTGTTCTTGTAGGCAGTGAAACTAAAACTTTTTGAGGCTTCAGAGTCTAATTATCTATATGATATCCATATAAAGTGGATCTAGTTCTTTTGCAGCATCATCAAGGCCCGTCAATTGCGTATATGCCGCCACATCATAAATTCTCGTTTTATATGCAATGATGATGCTGCAAAAAAACTCGATCCATTTTTATATGGATATCACATATTGGCTCATTTGCTTGCGTAGAAGCCGAGTTACGATCGATAAAGCGTCGAAGAATACATACTTACTTGACTGTGAGCCAATCTTGCGCCTCATAGCGCGCCATTAAAATATCGACATCTTAGCCAAAAATAAACTTACGAACATTTTCGTAAGCTCAAATTGTTCCATTTGAGTTGTTTTATCATTATTGTTAATTAAAGTATAAATGTTTGTAGATCAAGTTTGCTTGAAACCTTTATAAACAAATTAATGTACAATTTTTTTGAGAAAATTATAACTTCAAACGGGTATAACTTTAAAACAAATGAAGATCAGATGATTTAAGAAACTTTGTTTGGAAGCTTCTTAATTAATCTTTAAAAGGACACCTTATAGGGCTCATTTGCATGCGCAGAAGCCGAGTTACGATCGATAAAGCTTCGAAAAATACTTAGTTTGCAATTTGAAATTTGCATTGTGCACTAATTTTACAATATCTTGAGTTCTGATTGTCGGATTTAAGTTTAGTAAACGGTTCTTTCTTCGTTTTTTATTATGGAACAAATTTTATTTAAAACATTTTTTTCTATTTCTTTTAGTTTATGAGCCAGAGCATTATAAACAATTTATAAACAATTAAATTGTTTATAACAATTTTTTGACCACTCGGATTGAAATCCCCCCTCGAAATTCGTAATCAGCAGCCAAAAATCCATAAGAAACCGTTGAGTTTGTCCATCAGAATTGAAAATGACACGGTGACCTCTATTTGGCGCCTAGACTATTAGGTCTATCTTTACTCCATGTTTATTTTGATTTAAAATTATTATAGAAATTAAATAAAATTGATTATATAAAATTAACGATCGTTTTCTGATTTCAAACGCCTTAAAACTTGACTTAGAAACAAAAGGAGTCATAATCGATAGTTAGGTAGCTTTACTCCATGTTCATTTTGATTTAAAATTAATAAGTATAGAAAATATTAATAAATTTGTGTGATTTATTTATGTGATGTATTTTAAGCGATACTGCGTTTTCGTCTAATAGTGATTAAATGACAAATATAGTTGGTTTTTATGGTATTACTGATAAACTTTACCAAATTACAAGTTTTACTATCTTTTAGAAAATAATTATTAAATGTTATTAAGGTAACTTTAAATAAATTTACAAACTTTGGATGTATGTCCATTTTAATTAAGTATATTTAACAAAGCAGAGTTAGTTAAATATATTTGATCATTTACTAAAAACCTTCCGAATAAAAGCCTCCGATTTAGAAGGATGTCCAAAGTACTATGTAATACAGATCTAAAATTGGCATTAAGGATACGCCTACTTCGCTGCTAAAAGCGAAGTACGTGTTCTTGGTCTTACTGTATGGTATACTTGGACTGTGAATAAAATCGATCTAAATCGCCTTGAGGCTTTCGAGATGTGATGCTATAAAAGAATTTTAAGAGTTTCTTGGGTGGAGAAGATTCGAAACTCCACAATACTAGAACGTTTCAGCAAGATTAAGTACTGCGATTATAAAAGGCATCAACAAGAGAAAGCTGGAGTATTTCGGACATGTAATAAGAGGTCCCAAATATAGGTTGCTACAAAATATTATGCAAGTGAAAATATAAGGCAAACGCAGTCCAGGACGAAGAAGCACTTCGTGGTTCATTTAAGGTGGCAGTGAATAAAATTAAGATAGCTATGATACTAACCAACGTTCTGAACGGATATGGAACATGAAGAAAACGAAAGTAATAGCCCATTCCGAAAAAGAATCCTGCCTACGTCAGTGACGAGAAAATTTTTATTTCATTGCCCCCACCTTGCAGGTTGCTGGATCCGCCGTTGAAACGCAGAATGAAAGATTACATTATTACCGAGGGCCGAGAGTCCCTGAAAACCTATATAATGTTTATTTGAATAAGTTGCAGGGGTGGAAAAAATAAAAAATTTAGTGTAATTTTTAATTTCAAATATCTTATAAAGATACCTTTTGTTTAGTCTAATGGACTTTAATTTCAAATATTTTATAAAAAAAAACCTTTTGTTTATTCTAATGGACTTTCAGCCCTCGGTAATAATGTAATCTTATAACATGCGTTTAAATTTTTCAAAAATATTTATTAGTTTTTAGTACCTAGTCGAAAAACATTAATGCATTTAAAAAGCATTGCAAGCAAATTTTGTGCCTACGCTCTCAAGACAAAGAGAGCCTGATCCTGATGATTTTAAAAACTATTTGAGAATGTCTTATGTTAATTTTGCTGTGTTGCAAAAACTTATCGTCAAAATTAACTATTTTGATTAGGAAATAAGCCACAATTTACTATTGACAAAAAATTTTATTAATGTTTCGACGTCCAAATCGGATGCCGTTGTCAAAATACAAAATATTACTCATGATTCATGATGGTCTGACTAGACCGAAAACATTCTGGAAAATCTATTTGGATGTATTTTAAAGTTTTTTAAATATATTATACATACCATTTTACACAAACATTACACAAGACATTTTTATGGTAGGGGAGCCCAAGCGGGGATTTTTGCAATTACTCGAGCGCGTCAGATTATCATATGGGGAGAAACCCCCTGGTACCCTGCAGGTGTACCTCTACCATATATTGGCTCTTAACACAGGGGAGTTCGTTAAGCGGGCCCTAAAATTAATAAAAAAAATTTCAATTTAATTGTGGCTTATTTCCTAATCAAAATAGTTAATTATAAAAATGCCACAAAGAAATAGCTTCAGAACAATAATCGTCAAAAATACACAGAGTATTTTAATGGACCAGGTCAAGTTCCATGGCAGGACGAAATGTTAGAAGCCGGAAAGAGTTAACATGAATTTAAGTCTGGTATCCTTAATGCAGTGTTTAACCCATATGTGTGGTCGGCAGACGAAAGCACACAAGTCCAAATTTGACTTTCTTCATGAACTGAAAAAATTATTTTAAAACTATTTTAAAATTAAACGCATAAGTAAGTGCTGCTTTTATTAATTAAAATTATGTATATTCTTAACTTTGAATCAAGATTTTGATGTAATGTGCATAATACGCATTTCACACGGTATATATACCTACTATTCACTAATTAAGTATTTTCGATGGGAAATAAGCCACAATTTTACCAAAAAATGAATTTATTAACGTTTCGACGTCCAAGTCGGGTGTCGTTGTCAAAATACAAAATAATACTAAATAAACAAAATTGTTGTTGCCCAGTAAAAAATTCTTCTAATAATTTATTTAATCTGACTCATTTATATCGGCAATTCAGGCATGTACCTACCATACATTCCAAAGTAGAAGACTTCAAAATGATATTGCCAATATTGACGAGTTGCGTTCCTGGGACGATTTTACTAAAAGATAGTTCATTCGATTACATGAAATCAACCCCAACTCAAGAATATTCGCCACAAAAAATCATAGCATGTGATCTGTCTTTAAAAAGACAACCAAATGCAACGATATCATTAAAATTATCGCGATAGAGGTTCCATAGTAAATCACGAGGGAAAACCAGGAAAAAACCTCGTGATACTATCCCGACATCGTAAGTATTTGGGCTTACATTTAGTTTACTCTCAAAACTAATACCAAATTCTGACTTTAATGTATATATGCTATTTTAAATTATAAATAATATTAATAATACATAGATATCATATGAATAATACTAAAATATAAAATATGTACTAACTCGATATGTTAATGACTTACTAATCGTGGTATTTTCTTTCTATTGACTTCCTCTTTTATAATGGGTAACCACATCCTACTGCATTCTACCGAGGAATTTGCGACACAGTTGTTTTCATTTAGCATAATTAGAACCGCTTCTTTGATTTTTCTCTTTTTACTATCTGTTTCTTTTAGGTCTATACTTGAATCTCTCCACTGAACTCTATGTTCATTATCCCATGCATGTTGACATATTTGAGATCTATCAAATTCTCTATTTTTAATATAAGATTGATGTTCACTTATTCTAACGTCTAATGCTCTTGATGTTTCACCTAAATAAAATTGTTCGCATTCACAAGGTATTTTATAAATACAATTCTTTGTTCTTTCTTGTTCATTCAAAACAACAAACACATTGAGATCTATTCTATCTAAAACTAAACCTAACAATGAACAAGAAAGGACAAAGAATCGTATTTATAAAATACCTTGTGAATTTTTTTTATGTAATTATGTTTATTTACAATCTACATCATTAAAAGAGTATTAAGTCAATTTGTTCCATGTTTTTGGGCATGAAGAACCAATGATGTCTCATCTTATTCTATTTATGTTTAAGTTTTAAAATAGGTCCTGAGGCCAGGTTCTATCTAGTCTCCTTGTGGCAGGGCCATTATGGAATAATTCCCTTACTAACTCATTGTCATGGTGAATGGTACGCTCGTTTTGTGATTCCGAGGCTCGATGGATTTCTTCTCTGATGAAAGGTATATTTAAGTCTTCGTGAAGTGTTTGATTAGTTACATACCATGGTGCATCCACTATTGATCTTAGAACTTTAGACTGAAATCTTTGGATGATATTCAGTGATGTTGACTTAGTGAAATAGGTTTGAGTATTGCTTTGTACAGAAGAATTTTGTTTTGGATTTGAGTTTTGATCTGCGTCCAAGGAGCCAATACATTTGCCGAAATTTCAAGTCTAGTTGTCTTCTTTTGGTCTCTATATGTTTTTTCCAAGTAAGATGTTGGTCAAGATGGAGGCCAAGGTATTTAGCGTCTGTTACTGTTGGTATTCTTACATTTTCCATTCTTACAGGTGGGCATGTGTTGTGGCAGTTTGTAAACGTTATTTGAGATGATTTTGTTTTATTTACTTTTGTTCGCCATTTTGTGTACCATTCACTGAGTAGGTCCAGATGGTGTTGCAGGTCTTGTGAGGCTTGTATGTGATCTTCATTTACAGCTAGTATTGCTACGTCATCAGCAAAGGAAGCGATCGTAGTATTATGAGACTCTGGTATATCGGCTGTGTAGAGTGAGAAAAGCAGCGGCCCGAGAACACTACCTTGCGGAACTCCGGAGTTAATAGGACAGAGGCTGGATTGTTGGTCTTTGAATTTTACTGAGAAATATCTATTTGATAAGTAGGATTTGATTAGGAGGAAATAGTTACTAGATAGTGTTAATTTTACTTTATAAAGCAGACCTCTGTGCCAAACTTTGTCAAACGCTTGTGAGATATCTAGGAATACAGCGTTGCAGAATTTCTTTTCTTCGAGAGTTTTTGATATTTCATTTACTATTCGATGGACTTGTTTTGTAGTAGAGTGATTTTCCCGAAAACCAAAGTGATGTTCTGGTAGTAATGTTAGGAATTCATGATCTGCGTATAGTCTTTGTAGCAGCAATCTTTCAAAAACTTTGCTAACGATTGGGAGTAGGCTGATGGGTCGATAAACTGTTACTTAATTGGGCGCTTTGCCTGGCTTAAGGATCATTATGATTTCTGCAAATTTCCATATTTTTGGAAAGTATGATAAACTTAGCATGCGATTAAATATTACTGTTAGCATAATAATGGCCTTACGAGGAAGTTAGCATAATAATGGCCTTTAGTACTTGTGCCGAGATTAAGTCATAACCTGGAGCCTTTCGTGAGTTGAGTTTGGTTATTTCTTTCTTGACTTCTATAGGAGTAAAACTTTTGATTGGAAGGGACATTTAACATGCTGCGCTAATTAGTTCTTCCACTTCTTCATCGGGGTCTGGTGGCTCGGTTTGAAATACACTCGTAAAATGTTCAGCAAAGACGTCCGCTTTTTCTTTGTTGGAACGAGCCCATTCACCATTTGGTTTATGGAATGGAGGAATAGATGTGTATGGTTTTTTGAGTTTCTTAGTCGCCTTTCATAGCGTCTGATCATTTGCTGTAAGGTTTGTAATGTAATGTTCGAAGGTTTCGTTGTTTGCAGCTTTGATGGCTACTCCAAGTTGTCTACGTAGTCTATTGATATATGTTGATCTATGTTGTTTCTAGATATTTGCCAGTTTCTTCTCGTACGACGTTTTTCAGCAATGAGTTGCCGAATGTGTAGGGGAACATTTGTTGTATGTGTTGGTCTGCGTTCAGTTCGTGGTGTAGATTGCCATGCCGCTTCTTGCACAAGGGTGGTGAAATATTGAGCTGCTGTATCTATCTCGTGTGGAGATTTGATTCGCAAATTAAGATTAATGTTTTCTTCTAGGTAGTATTGAAAATCTGCCCAGTTGGTGTTTTTTGGCCTAGTCGAGGAGGGGGTGTGTTGTTTATAACTGTGGTACTCTTGTTCATAATAACTGGTGTATGATCAGATGAGAGGTCATAGCTGGATTCTATTAGACAGTTGTTTCTGGATTCTCCTTTGCTTATGTAAAAGTCTAGCACATCTGGAAGTTTTCTGGAGTCGCTTGGCCAGTAAGTATAGATTCCGTTGGTGTGGCAATCATAGTTGTTGTCGTTCATGGCTTTTAAAAGGTTACGACCTTTTGTCGTTATGAGTCTTGAGCCCCAATGTGTGTGTTTCGCATTCCAATCTCCCCCGGCTACAAATTTACTGCCAAGTAATTGAAAGAAGGCTTTGTATTCATCTGTGGAGATTGCATGACGAGGTGGGCTGTAGATTGCAGATATGTTAAGGTGCCATGGCGTTGCAGGTGAAACATCAAGAGCATTAGACGTTAGGATAAGTAAACATATCAATCTTATATTAAAAATAGAGAATTTGATAGATCTCAAATATGTCAACATGCATGGGATAATGAACATAGAGTTCAGTGGAGAGATTCAAGTATAGTCCTAAAAGAAACAGATAGTCAAAAGAGAAAAATCAAAGAAGCTGCTTTCATTATGCTAAATGAAAACAATTGTGTCACAAATTCCTCGGTAGAATGCAGTAGGATGTGGTTACCCATACTAAAAGAGGAAGTCAATAGAAAGAAAATACCACGATTAGTAAGTCATTAACATATCGGGTTAGTACATATTTTATATGTTAGTATTATTTATATAATATCTATGTATTATTAATATTATTTATAATTTAAAATAGCATATATACATTAAAGTCAGAATTTGGTATTAGTTTTGAGAGTAAACTAACTGTAAGTCCAAATACTTACGATGTCGGGATAGTATCACGAGGTTTTTTCCTGGTTTTCCCTCGTGATTTACTATGGAATCTCTAGCGCGAGAATTTTACTGACATCGTTGCATTTGGTTGTCTTTTTAAAGACAGATCACATGCTATGATTTTTTGTGGCGGATATTCTTGAGTTGGGGTTGATTTCATGTAAATCTATCTTTTAGTAAAATCGTCCCAGGAACGCAACTTATCAATATTGGCAATATCATTTTAAAGTCTTCTACTTTGGAATATATGGTACTTGCCTGAATTGCCGATATAAATGAGTCAGATTAAATAAATTATTAGAAGAATTTTTTACTGGGCAACAATTTTGTTTATTTAGTATTATTTTGTATTTTGACAACGACACCCGACTTGGGCGTCGAAACGTTAATAAATTCATTTTTTTGGTAAAAGTGTGGCTTATTTCCCATCGAAAATACTTAATTATAAAAATGCCACAAGGAAATAGCTTCAGAACAACTACTATTCACTAAAACATTGAAAGAGACAAGAAACGTGAGAAACACAGTGTGTAATCAATACTCAAATTACAAATTAATGAATCATTTACATGGCCGAACTTTGATTACGTACAAACACACAGACCAGTCTTGCGACGGAACTAAACTACTGGCGATCTAATATTTCAGCGATCTAGAAGGCCGGGGGCATAAACATGCAGGGGCATATACTAGTTCGCTCCGGCGGCTAGATTTTAATACCCTACAGAAAAGGGGCATAGGTAAATTCGCTCCGGTCATATATTTCTTAGAAAAGATAGTTTAAGAAGGCCTTTACTGGGTACACAATGAATAATAATGAATAACCAGGGTCAGCGTATATAGACAATGTTTCCTTCATAAAGCAGGTAGGTACTTTGATACATTTTATTAATACAATTTTTTATAAATATTTCTCAAACTTTATATTTACTTAAATATAAAACTACTTCTTACTTAAAATTATATTAAAATTGTAACCATATTATCACTAAAGTATTATTATGTTAGAGCTCATATTTCCTTGTTCAATATTTGATTGGGTTTTTACGTATAAGAAATTGCAAGTGATATATTTCTTTGAAAAGATTGGTAATTAGTAGTCACCTGAAATTTTATGATAAGATAGAGGGGTGGTGCAAATCTCATCATTATTACTTTATAGTTACGGTTTGAATGTCTTTAGTTCACGGTGGAGAAATATGAAATAAGTGAAATGGGAAGTCTATGTTATTTATTGACAATTACAAGTATAACTTCCATAAAATGCTTGCTAATAATATCAAACGTTGGCAGTGTGTAGAAAGAAGTTGTAAAGCATTTGTTAAAACTTTAAATATTTGTAACAGTATAGTTGAATATACATACATAGTGATAACCACACCCATGAAAGTTTATCAAAAACAGCGTTAAACCGGCAAAAATTAAGTAATGGTGTTAAGCGGAAGGCAATGGACGATTTGTGTGAAAAACCATTGAAATTGATACACAGCGAAATTAAACAAGCTCTATTTTTGCTAATCATATTATTTTGTCAACAAAATACTTATTTTTTCAATTATTTGAGAAAAACCGCACGAAAACGTATTTTTTTGTCGAAAAATAAACATATTTACTCGCTAATAACTCGAAAATATTAACTTAGTTAAAAAACTCTCTAGAAAAAAAGTTGCTTAGAATTAGACAATTTATCCATTTTTGGACTTATTTCAAAAGTATGTTTTCTCACCCATGATAAGGGGTGGCTTTCACCCCCCAAGTAAAAACAACCAACGGCGCAAGTCCAACTTTGAAGTGAAGGGTAAGCACAACCTAAAACCAAATTTTCAAGCAAATCCTTCGTAACGCAGAAAATTACACTCAAAAACGGTCATTTATTGGGCTAAATCTAAATAATCTAATTCCACTGTCTCAAATATTTATACAGGGTGTAACGAAAATACAGGTCATAAATTAAATCACATATTCTGAGACCAAATATAGTTCGAATGAACCTAATTTACCTTAGTACAAATATGCACATAAAAAAAGTTACAGCCCTTTGAAGTTACAAAATGAAAATCGATTTTTTCGAATATATCGAAAACTATTAGAGATTTTTTATTGAAAATGGACATGTGGCACTCTTATTGCAGGAACATCTTAAAAAAGAATTATAGTGAAATTTGTGCACCCCATAAAAAATTTATGGGGGTTTTGTCCCCTTAAGCCCCCCCAAACTTTTGTGTACGTTCCAATTAAATTATTATTGTGGTACCATTAGTTAAATTCAATATTTCTAAAACTTTTTTGCCTCTTAATATTTTTTTGATAAGGCCGTTTTGATCGAGTTGCGGCTTCTTTTTTAATATGTTTACATAAAAATTTTATGGGGGTTTTGTTTCTTTAAACCCCCCAAATGTTTGTGTATGTTCCAATTAAACTTTTACTGCATTAGTTAAACACAGTGTTTTTAAAACTTTTTTGTCTCTTTGTATTTTTTCGAGAAGGCACTTTTTATTGAGATATTACTTCTTTTTTAATATGGTTCATAATATACCCAAAAATGTAAATCATAAATAAATTTTCATATTATTTCCTAGTCTGCATAATCGTACTTAGCCATATACAAATATGTGGTGGATTTGACAAATATTCAAAATATCTCGATAAAAAATGACTTTTCGAAAAAGTACTAAGAGGCAAAAAAGTTTTTAAAACATTGTGTTTAACTAATGGTACTACAATAATAATTAAATTGGAACGTACACAAAAGTTTGGGGGGGTTTAAAGGAACAAAATCCCCATAAAATTTTTATGGGGTGTCCAAATTTCACTATAATTTTTTCTTAAGATACTACTACTATAAGAATGCCACATGTGTATTTTCAATAAAAGATCTCTAATAGTTTTCGATATATTGGAAAAAATCGATTTTCATTTTGTAACTTCAAAGGGCTGTAACTTTTTTTATGTGCACATTTGTACTAAGGTAAGTTAGGTTCAGTCGAACTATTTTTGGTCCCAGAATATGTGAATGTGATTAAATTTATGACCTGTATTTTTGTTACACCCTGTATAAATATGTAACAACCAATATTTTATACAATTTCTATATAAAATACAAAAGTCACAGTACCAATTTTGCCCATATTAATTTTCCTAGAACTTAATAGATAAATACTTAATCCGCTTAACAATGGGAGCGAACTAGGTTATGGTTTTCGGAGAGAACTATTTAGTATGTAAGGGTTTTTTGACCTTGGGAGCGAAGTAGTGTGCTCCGACGTGCAGGTAAAATAGAGGGATTCAAAAAGGGATTGGTCGGTGGCAGTCCAAATATTTTAAAAATCACCTTCGTGTGTGCCCAGCTATTGGTGTTTGAGGCCCGCGGCAAAATGTTTGGACGGGACCCAAGAAAAATCGTCACTTTGTAATTTAATTTTAATAAATCACTGAAATAGGTAACCAACAGTGATATTGTGTCCATTTTAGTTAAATATTTAATTTTCAATACATAGGTATTAGGGACATTATAATAAAATCCCAAGTTAATTTTAACAAGATATTTATTATTAATAAATATAAATATTACAAATGCTGTCAAAAATATGACACTAATGCCTGGTTGCACCAACAGATCTTAAGTTCCAGATTAGCTAAGCTCTACTTATAAATAGGGCCTCCTTGAGTATCACTTACGTTGCACCATAATTTTAGATTCTTACCTTATTATCAATTATATCTATTATTATATTATGGTATTCTTATTGTAATATATTATAATTACATTATATTAGTTCTTATGATATTCTCGACTTAAGCTTAAGATATGTTGGTGCAACCGGGCATTAGTTCACAATTTCGTGAAATTTAATTTAAAACAAAGTATACGTCATTAAAATTTTATTGCAAGTACCATTGAAAACAATTTATTAATAATTTATGTATAGATATGCAAAAAATTAGCTTTCTACATTAACAAACGTTTCCTTGTTGAAGTCATTAATAAACAATTAGGATTCCTTATTTGTATTTAACTGAAATAATTGACAACAGGAATTTCACCAACATACTCTGTTACTTATTGCGTCTAAGATTTCGATTGCATTATAGATTGCTAAATAATAAAACTTTTATAAAAAAAAGAACTTTTTTATAATAAAACCTTTTTATTATTTATAGGAAAGATTATAAAATAATTTAACGATAAACGATTTAACGATTAGATGCTTAAAATTCCAAAAATTACACTCTAATAAAAAAGTACTTTTTATAATATCACGGTTTTGTTATTGTACAGCTGGTTCCAAAAAAAACTGATAAGGTCAGGTGGGGTAACTGGGTATTCGGGGTAAGTGTGTAAAGTCAAAATATATTTTAATATGGTTATATACTAGTATCGCCATCTATGACTCGTTAAAGAAGAATACAAATGCTTACAAGGTCAACTGAAACCAAGATTCGGTTTGCTTTTATTTGACCAGAAAAGTGTCATTCTGTCTGAACCGAAGGTTAAGTACGAATTTCATGCGAGACGTGCCATTTAAAATCAATTACCATCGGCATTCTGCGTTACATTTTTGAACTTTTTTTTGTACTAAGAAGGTAAGAAATAGTTTAATTTTAACATTGTAAATGTATTTTAATGCTAGATTAAAGTTTTCTAAATATTTGTTGATAGTACACACTTGCCCTTCTTAAATCTTAATCTGGCGAAGTGTGTACTATTGTTACCGGGCAAATGTGTATTAATACACACTTTCCCCAATTACCATTATTACGTATGTATTTTAGTATATATAAACATCTTTGTTCCAGAAATTGATGCTTATCGTATAATGGGAAGGATATATATTAGAAAAACCAATAGGGCGTCATCATATACAAAAGAGGAGTTAAGACTGGAAATGGAAGAAGTCAATACTGGAAGAATTACCGCCTATAAAGCAAGTCAAAAATATAGGATACCCAAGATGACACTTAGTTATCACATTAGAGGACTAAGGGGTCAAAAAAGCAACACCCAGGAGTACGGCTATTCCGTTGGAGATGGAAATTCAATTAGTAGACTGCCTCACAACCATGGAAAAGTGGGGTTGGGGTTTAAGTCGGATGGAAGTCTTAAGCATCGTAGGTAATTATGTCGCACGCAATAAACTTAAAACTCCCTTTAAAAATGGTGTGCCCGGCGAAGACTGGTTCCTAGGATTTACAAAGCGGCATGGTTTATCTATTAAAAAACCCCAGTCGGTTGAATTTTCCCGCAAAAAGTGTATGGACCCATTTATTATTGGCGAATATTTTCAGTTATTAGAGAAGTCTCTAAATGACTTAGATTTAAAAGATAAACCACAATTTATTTGGAATTTGGATGAATCAGGATTTTGTCTTGACCCTTCTAAGGTAAAAATTGTGGGAAAGAAGGGAACTGCTTCTTCCAGAACGACAGCAGGAGGTGGAAGAGATAATATAACCGTTCTAATGGCCGCAAATGCAGCAGGACATAAGGCGCCCCCATTAATAGTTTTTAAAGGTAAAAATATTTGGGATGGATGGGTTGCGCCTGAAGGAAAAGATTTTCGAGGAACTACATATGCCGCCACAGCTAACGGATGGATGGAATCTGAAATATTTTTGAACTATTTTAAGAAAAGCTTCTTGAACGAAATCGGTGATGCTAGACCTGTCCTTGTAATATATGACGGTCATGTATCCCATGTAGATGAACGTCTAATAGAATGCGCATTGAAAAACAATATAACAATACTAAAGCTCCCTCCACATTCTAGTCATTTGCTTCAACCACTCGATTTGAGTGTTTTTCGTTCGCTTAAATTACGATGGGATTCAAAACTTGTCGAGTGGCAAAGGCATAACCAGGGTCAACGAATTCCCAAAAAACATTTTAGTACGTTGATAGGAAAGATATGGTCTGAAGCAAATACTGAAATTATAAGCAATGGGTTTAGAAAAGGTGGAATATATCCTTTTAATTCGAATGTTATCTCAACAGACCAATATGACCCGCTGGCGTTAAAGCGATGGGAAACATACAAAAAGAGCCCTAATATCCCTCGCTTAGAAGAAGAAAATAATGGACACATAGAGGAACCATCAGTTTCTGGCACTTCGAATGAGCATACTGTAACATTTCAAGAACTCTTATTAGACATGGTAAAACAACACCAACCTTTAGATCGAATAAAACCGAAGAGAAAAATTGCAACTGGTGCTGAAATAATAACAACTCCAGAGGTACTTAAGCGTCTACAAGAAAAAGAAACTAAGAAGCCCTCAAAGAAAAAAAAAGTTACTGTAATTGAGTCAGAAGAATCATCATCGGAAGAAGGGGAGAAGGAAGTAATATGTGAGGATTCTGATAATGACATTGAAGAAGAGCTTAGAGAGGAAGAAGACTTGAACAACTATTTGCATCAAATAAACAAAACACCAAAAAATGTGGATTGTAATGATTGGGTATTGGTGGTCTTCCCATCTAAAAAAACACTTAAACATTATATCGGCCAAATTGTCTCAGTAAATAAAGCAGATGATGAAGTGGAAATAAAGTTTACAAGAAAGGTGAGGTCGTTAGATATGTCTGCTTCCAATTCCTTTATTTGGGCAGACCCAGAGGAAAAAAGTTTTGTAGGAATTGATGACATTGTACTGGTTCTTCCAGAGCCAGTGGTGACCAAAAGAGGATTACACCGATTCAGTGTCACTTTTACTAATTATAATATTCAATAAGTTGTTTTTTTTTTACCTAGCATAGGCCATTTGTATTGAACTTTATTAAATTAAAAGTTTGTAACTTTGACAGTTTCACGATTATTTAAAATATTTAAATAGCTAACGATAGAATGAACATTCTACTTTTACACACTTACCCAGATTCCATTTCTATTGATTCATGTCTAAAAAATAAATCGTAGACACACTTCCCCCATTTAAAGGGGAAAGTGTGTACTACGGACATAGTTTAAAAAAAAAATTAAAATATGGTGACGTCATTGCCGTGGAAAGTTATAAAATGAAGCAGTTGTAGGTAATACATATTAAAATATTATATTAAAACATTAGCTTCAAATCTTACTTGGTCTCAAAATCCGGGAGGTAACTATACTAACTTTTAATATTTTGCTACACACTTACCCCACCTGACCTTACGACTCTTGAAGCGTATTTTGTAGAAAATTGAGCAGTGCATTTTGAAGGATAAATACTTTTATTTACATTCTGTCACTGTCACTGCCAAATCTTAAAATTTGTCAGATAACTTATTGTGTTCAACCTCAAAAAATGGCTCCACATGCTAGCAAACAACTAAAAGCAAGAATTGTAACGAAATTAGAAGATGGTTCTATCTGTCGTAGCGAACCATTTCAACGTAAGCAGAACAACAGTTTTTAATATTAATAAAAGATGGAGAGAACAAGAAACTCTCGAAAGAAAGCAAGGTTCTGGAAGACCAAAAATATCTACCGCTCATGAAGATCGTACGCTTTTGGAGAGATTAGAAGAGAATCCTTTTGAGGATGCGAAAACTGCAAGAATTGTCACAGTTTCCGGGAAGGAAGACAACAACTTGGCGCAGAATTAAAGCATCGCGTCTTAGGTACCGAACTGCAGCAAAAAAACAAGCTTTCACACCAGAACAAAAGCAATCAAGACTTATATTTGCTTTAGACCATCAGCTACAAAATCAAGATTTTTGGGACAGGGTAATATTTACAGATGAAAAATTTTTTCAATTCTCTTAAAAAGGCAAAATGGGGGTGTATAGACCAGATAATAATAGATTTAATCCTCTATATGTTGATAGATATCGAGCAGCTGGTCATTTTGGCGTCAATGTATGGGGATCGATTTCATCTAGAGGAATGGGAATTGTATGGCGTATTGATGGCAGGTTTGTTGGGCAGACTTATCTAAATATTCTAGAAAACATCATGTTTCCCAGTGTAGAACAGTTGTATCCAGAAAATAATTTTATCCTCCAACAAGATAATTGTCCTGTTCACACTGCAAATATTATAAACCAGTGGCTCCAGAATAACAACATCGAAACCTTACCATGGCCCAGCTACAGTCCAGATTTAAACCCAATCGAGAATGTCTGGGGCGTTCTTGTAAAACGGTTGTGTCGGCGTAATTTTTTACCTCAAAATGCTGAAGAGCTGTGGCACGGTATACAACAGGTTTGGAAAGAGCTCGCTGAAGAAGACAATTTCATAGTTCCTTTCACGCAGATGGACCGAAGACTACAAGCTGTTATCAATGCTGATGGAGATATTACAAAATATTAATTTTATTTTTATATACCTAAATTTAGTATAGTTTTGGTCTTCCAAACTGTGACATAATTCTTGCAGTGTTCGCATCTTCAAAAGAATTCTCTTCTAATCTCTCCAAAAGCGTACGATCTTCATGAGCGGTAGATATTTTTGGTCTTCCAGACCCTCGGTTTTTTTCGAGAGTTTATTGTTCCCTTCATTTTTTATTAATAGAAAAACTGTGGTTCTGCTTATGTTAAAATGCCTGTGATAGTGCCCAGTTATCTTTTAATTTGGTTACAATTCTTGCTTTAATATATTGTTGAGTTAAGTCGTTTGTTTTATTCCAATAATAATAAAAATAATAACAACAACCCTATAGGAAGGTTCATTACTGGCCATTCAGGATCAGGTTATACCAACCAGAAATTACCTGAAATATATCATCAAAGACCCGCAGGTTCAAAACGACAGATGCCGATATGGATGTCAAGCCCAAGAAACCATCCAACATATTACCGGGGGTTGCCAGGAATTTGCTGCAACTGAATACAAGCAACCGCATGACTCAGTAGGAAAGATCCTTCATCAAGAGATAGCTATAAAACTGGGACTTCTCCAAACGGACCATCTCCCATATTATCAATACGTTCCTGAGAATATGCTTGAAAATGACAACTATAAGCTATACTGGGACCGCACTGTTCTCACAGACCAAACAGTGGCACATAATACACCAGATCCCATATTACCTAGTCAATAAATTAACGAGACAAATAACACTCCTCGATGTGTTTTTGTTCAAATTTTTTGTTTAAATGTGTTTTTTTTTTCATTTAAATTCGAAACAACTCTTTTGAATTTAATAAAACTTTAAAAGGGTAAACCCTGTAGTTTTGAATTTAATATTGACCAAAACAAAATGCAAAAAATGGAAATTGGCCATTTTAACACCAAGTCACCTAATGTGGCTTAATGATAAGAGGGCCAGAGTCAAGTTTTTGCATTTTAAAAATGAATAACCATTTTCAATTTCGTTAAATTTTTTTTCAATTTCAATTTTCGTTTTGCAACGAAATTGAAAATGGTTATTCATTTTTGATTTACATTTACTCTGTGTGGAGTATGAAGGGAACCAGTCTCGTTGGAACTTTACCGCGCTGAGCAGATGTGACGTGAATTGTAAATTGTAGAATTCCCTCATCTTCCTTAGTCTCAGCATCCGTATGGCTTGCAAATTGTAGAAGCCTCGGAGGTGTAACCAGAGAAGGTTCCCATTGTTTTCATTCTGGTGGGATATGTTATATGCCATTAGAGTGAAAACTTAGTCTTTTTGCATTTTGTTTGGTCAACATTAAATTCAAAAGAAAGCTGTACAAAAAAACAAAAATTTGACATTGGCCCTTTTAGAACCAAGCCACAGATATATGTAATCAGTTGTTTGTTTATTTTAATATTTGTCTGTCATAATAAATATAATATAATGTCAAACCAATCAAATACACTGCTCAACATGATCAAATCTTACTAAGAGTCGTATCAGTTTTTTTAGGAACCAGCTGTACATATAGGATACAACATGTTTGGAAAGAATAATTAACTTATAAAATATGAATTTTTAGTAGATGTATTATCTGTTATTTATAAAACTGTTATTTATAATTATGATTCCAAAAATTACACTAGTATAAAATAGTATTTTTTTATAATACCACGGTTGTTTAAAATGGTATATATAACTTTAAGTATATAAACTTTTAATTATTTATTAAAACAATTAAAAAAGATACGCAACAGCGGGGTTCCAACTGGAGACCTCTCGATCTGTAGTCTAATTCCACTGAGGCATCATCAATTTGTAGATATCGATTTATTAACGTACAGTGGAACCCCGATAAGTCGGTCCCCGATAACCCAGAAGTCCGGCTAACCCGGACCGATTTTTATCAGACAAACATTTCAACAATAAAAATGTATGTAATATAATATTTGAGAGATAATTTGTATTTGGTAATTTGAACAATGCGATAGTAAAAATGAGTCAAGGCACACAATGATTATCGGAAACAGCAGGCATATGTAGTATCCCTTTATGTTTATGTATTTCAAACTGTCTTAGCATTGTTTAAAAAAGGCTAAAAGGTTATTTAAAAAATTATTTTTTAAACAATGGTCTTAGTCTGTATTGTGTGTAGTACAGTCTTGTATTGCTCGCTTCCATTCTGTAATAGTGCTTCAGATAAATTTGTGTTTGCGTGTATTTTTGTCTACTGAATGGCAACAAAACGTAAAAATGTTGTAGTGACAATGGAAAAGAAAGTAGAAGCATTAGGTAGGATTGATAAAGGCGAATCTTTAAAAACAATTGCAGATTGCAGCATAATAAGGTGTCGGTACATCTACAGTATTGAATTGGGAGAAAAATAGAACTAAAATCCAAGAATTTTGTTTCAAAATGATAACAAAAGACAGTTTGGACAATCGGTGCAAAGCTAATAAAGCTAAAAATGAGACTCTCGCCGACGCTTTGTATGTGTGGTTTTGTGCGGAGCGCGAACGTGGTTTACCAGTGTCTGGACCAACTCTATACAACTATATACCTAATTTGGATGTGTACCTACTGTGCATATACAGGGTGAGGCAGATAACTGGCCTATTAGGAATATCTCGAGAACTAAAAGAAACAGAATCATGAAAATTGGAATACAGGGGTTTTGAAGGATGATCTATTAAATGAAAATATTTTCATCTCTTTGCTACTTCCGGTTATACCGGAAGTTGCTTATAACTTCGTTTTTTTAAATGGGACATATTTTTACATTTTTGGATTCTCTTCGATGTCTTCTTTCTTAAAATATGAGGATTTGTAATGTTATATAGGGTATTTTAAAAGATAATTCCGTTTGTTTATTAATTTCGTAGCAATATTCACACCCTGTAGAATTGTAGTAGTTTGACAACTAAAACTCTACTTACGTTCAAATGATTTTTAATATAGTCTACTATTGTTAAGAATCACTAGTATAGCTAAATTTTTAATTTTAGTATACAGGGTTGATCGAAACTCGGAATGAGTATTTTCTGAGTTTTCTTAAATGGAACACCCTGTATTTTAGTGTTGTAATGAAATGATATTTTATGGTACTTTTTTATTTTTTAAGCATTCCCTATACCTAACTGCTTTAATTTGTGCTTAATTGTTAGTCGCACCAACAATCTTAACTACGTAGCTATTTTGATAGCTAAACCATTATTGGTAATTTTAAGGATCGGTCTGGATTAATATGTATTTATTTCTGAAAAATTGTTTGTGATTGAATATTTTCATGGCCAACCTAATAAAATTTTACGTATTTTTTGTTGCAATTAATGTTTAGCTTGAATCACCAATAACTCACAAATTAAAGCAGTTAGGTATAGGGAATACTTATAAAATAAAAAAGTACTACGAAATATCATTTCATCACAATACTAACATACAGGGTGTTCTATTTAAGAAAACTCAGAAAATATTCATTCCGAGTTTCGACCAACCCTGTATACTAATTTTTCAAAATTAGCTATACTAATGATTCTTGACGATAATAGACTATATTAAAAATCACTTGAACGTAAGCAGAGTTTTTAATGTCAAACTATTACAATTCTACAGGGTGTGAATGTTGCTACGAAATTAATAAAAAAACGTAAATATCTTTTAAAATACCTTGTATAATATTACAAAATCTCATATTTTAAGAAAGAAGATATTGAGGAGAATCCAAAAATGTAAAAATATACAGGGTGTCTCATTTAAAAAAACGAAGTTATAAGCAACTTCCGGTATAACCGGAAGTAGCAAAGAGATGAAAATATGTTCATTTAATAGATCATCCCTCAAAACCCCTTTATTCCAATTTTCATTATTCTGTTGCCTTTAGTTCTCGAGATATTTCTAATAGGCCAGTTATCTGCCTCACCCTATATATTTTATGTTTTTTCAATTATAACAGAGTTTATCTGTAAGCATACCGTATTTTATTAATTTTTACCATATTTTCCGGCCAACCCGGATTTTCGATAACCCGGATCGGCCGCGGCCCCTGTTAATCCGAGTTATCGAGGTTCCACTGTACTTTAAAATATCATTGCAATAGTCACATTTTTAAAATAGTTTGAAATTTAAAAAAAAATAGACTTATCCATACAGTGTGATTGGTCAGTGGGGTAAAGCTTTGTAGATCCGTTATAAGTAATAGATAGTAATAAAATTTAATAACAAAAATTGTAGCCAACTTTTATTACAGATTGATAATCAGTAATCGTAAATTGTAAGTTTTATACAATTATTCAGTCATGGCTTACTTAAAATTTGGAAAGATTTAGACCCGTAATTGTTAATAATTTTGCTCTGAAAAATGAAAATATCTCGAAAACTAATAAATTTACAGATAGGGAATGTTATACAAAAATTATAGTATGGTAATGGTACTTTTCGATAATGATATAAAATACAGGGTGTTCTATTTAAAATTACTGAGAAAATAATGTACTTGCGTTTTGACTCACCCTGTATTCAATATAAAGAAAATTAGCAAAACAATTATTTACGAAAATTTTGACAATAAATAAAAAAATATGACGTCAATAAACCATTGACCTTGTGCTTGCTTTTATTTATAAAATTGGTTATAACTTTGTAAATACCCCGTATAACATACCAAACCTTTATATTTTTGTAATCGAAAAGTTACGAAGATTTCGAATATAAAATAAAATACAGGGTGTTCTATTTAAAAAAACATAAATTTGGTCTGCCACTATGTTATCGAACACAATGTAACACTTTAACTAATTTTGTAATGTGTAGCTCAAAGTTCGCTACAATTTTTGTTATTAAGTTTTATCGCTATACATTACTATAACGGATCTATGGAGCTTCATCCCACTAATTATTAATCACCCTGTATAATAGCAGTAAAATATTGCATTGTTAGCTAGTTCTAAACTATCTTGAAAATTTCAGGTGTCTAGGTAGCCTAGAACTATTTTTAAAATGGATTACAAAATTTGCGGAGTCCGTGACACCAACCAACCCAAGTATATAAAAGGTTTTAAAATGTAAAAACGTTATAGAATTGTTATCAATTTTGCTGTGAAATAAATAAAAAACCAAAAATCTTTTGAAACGTGATTGCTCTGACAACGTCGCTTAACCAAAATTGTCAATCGGTGTGGTCTAGGCGGTTTCGGATATTTCTGTCGACCTGTAAACCGAAAAGCTTCGACTCTGCAATGAAAGTCTGAATGTACTATACAGGGTATATCATTAAGAATGTCCAATCTCTGAATTATATATTCTAGACCTCAAAATATTAAGATTTAAGCCAGATCACTTAAATAAAATATGGCTCCTTACTGAATGACAGAGTGTTTTATTTAAAAATTGAAAAACTATTTTTACCCAGTATTTTAAAACTATTTGACGTATCCTTATCATACTTGGCAGAAAGTGTGGCTACTCTACCCCCTACTAAATTATCATAAATAAACGTTTCTAGCTACTACCAGAGGCGTACGACAGGGTATAGTGAATGGTTGACCCTTCTCAAATTTTACGCCACTAGGGAATTACTTTTTTATAACAATTTTAAAATTATCCAATACTTTCTATGTAAATAATAGACTCTTCATTGGTAACGATAATCATTAGTTTTCGAGATATTTGAAGTTAAAAATGAAACGACACAGTTATTTTGATTAATGTATTGTGTCGCTTTATTTTTTAACTTCAAATATCTCGAAAACTTATGATTTTATCGATACTAATGAAGAGTATATTATTATTTGCATAACAAGTATTGGAAAATCTAAAAATTACACTAAAATAGCAATTCCGTCAGTGGCGTAGAATTTTGGAAGCGTCAACCAATCACTTTCCTCTGTCGTACGCCTCTGGTAGTAGCCAGAAACGATTATTTAACATAATTTAGTAGAGTGTACAGTACCCACTTTTAGCCAAGTATGATAAGGAAATGTCAAATAGTTTTAAAGTGCTGGGTAAAAATAGTTTTAAAATTATTAAATAAAGCACCCTCTAACTCAGTAAGGAACCACATTTTATATACAGTCGGAAAAATGAAAGAATACCCATGAACGATCACATCAATCACATATTTTGTATTTGCTGTTATTTTTCCATAAATATCAAACGAGAGAGATAGATTATTAATAATCTGAATAATATGTGATTGATGTGATCATTCATGGGTATTCTTTCATTTTTCCGACTGTAGGTGATTTGGCTCCTTACTGATTTTTTTGGATTAAAAAGACAAGTGTTTGACCAATGTGTGCTGCCGGTAATGACATATGGAGCAGAGACACTGACTCTAACAAGGCAACAGCGTCGAAAATGCGGGTTGCTCAAATGCGTATGGAAAGATCCATGCTGGGCGTAACCCTACCGGGTAAAATAAGAAATGAAGATCTCAGACAAACAACCGGTATCGCAGATGTTGTAGAACGTATCACCAGGCTCAAATGGAACTGGGCAGGACACGTCGCCAGGCTGAAAGATTCAAGATGGACACGAAAGCTGATGGAATGGAGACCAAGAGAAGATAAACGAAGTAGAGGAAGGCCGCCTACACAATGGACAGATGATATCAGGCGGATTAGTAAAAACTGGCAACAATCAGCACAAAACCGTGAAGTGTGGAAACAATTGGGGGAGACCTATGTCCAGCAGTGGACGTGAATTGGTTGGATGATGATGAGGTGATTTGGGTTAAATCTTAATAATTTGAGATCTAGAATCTACAACTCAGAGATTGGACATTCTTAATGATACACCCTGTACCTATGTCGCTTAGTATAACCTACAGATTTTAGTTTCATTTTTAGTCTGTAAATCAATTTTAAGTAGCAATTATTATACAAATGAATAAACAGTTTTATTTTATCATACACCCGGTCTTCGTGTTTTTAATAGTCTTTCGATAGATATCGTTTAATGATTGATAATAACAAGAAAAACATAAAATAGTGACAACCATTTCTCCATTGCAGGTTTGCAGAAAGAATTTTTTGGTCGATAGAGGCTGTACGAGCTAAGGATGAAAAAAATTTTAAAGAAGCAGTATCAATTATTACATCTCCCAGATCAATTGAACTATACGTATTTTTACAGTCTTATACACATGCTTTACCTCAAGCCTTATTACAGCTATATATACTGACAAGAAACAACACTGAAATAAATCGTCCAACAGGTAAATAGTCTTTAAAATTCATTTTATAAATGAAAAACAACTCTACACATGTTCTAGAAACGAATTTCTATATTTCCATTTATAGTGTGTGGCGTATTATGCTAGTCTATCTCTTCAACAAATTGCTGATCAAAACGAAACTGTGGTAACTAAATATTATCACTTTATGCACATATAGAATCTCGAATAAAGATATCAATTCCTCAGCATATATTTATTGTTCTGTCACACACGGTCGCCAAATTATGTGTGGCAGTGCTTGAAACTAACCGTTATCAACAATTACCCCGGGTTCGAAAGTAAATAAGAGTCTCTTTATTAAAAAAACAGCACAGAAATAAATAGCGAAAGCAGTAGGTATATTTCTAATGAATATAAAACAACGTATAATTAAAAGTGTTTATTTCACGGTACGGAAGAAAATAAGACCGGTCCCCGCGAAATATATTTTACTTCTCTATTTTAATATTACCGATAACACGGAATGTCAACGTTCATTGCGGTATCTGTTGGACTTCTAAAAAAATAACGTCTTACATCGCCACCGGCTAAATTCTCTTCGCACCGTATCGTAAGGTAAGGTTTCTGCTTATGCAGCAAACAGTTGAATCGCATGACATAATTTTCTCTAAACAAATTAAATCGTTATCGTCTATAAGTGGAAGAATTTGTGTGTTTATTATTATGAAAAATATTCATTTCTCAGTGCTTTGAACATCTAATAAAACGGTTTTGAATTTTTGAATACAGGGTGAGTCCCAAACAGACAACTAAAATTAATGCAATATTTAAATGGCTCGAACATTCTCCCACCTGAGACATCTCTTTATGTTACACAAAAAATGAACATGCTCACAAAATTATCAGAGATATCAAAATACCATGATCATCAAACAACAATAACATAATATAAAAAATAAAAAAACAACCGAGTCTATCTCGTATACCGCAGCGGAGGTTTGACTTCACGCTTTGATCCCTAAGGAACACCTGTGGTGTTAACGGTACCAGCATCTGTTGAAGGGCAGGTGATTGGTCGAGAATTCATGACGGATTCGCAATCACAGATGACGGTTAATACACTTTCATAGTCAAGCGAAGGACGACCTAATACCTTGCGCAACAATCACTTCAATAAGCCTATCAATCGTTCCCAAAAACCTCCCCACCACGCAGCTGTCGGTGGGTTGAACCGCCACTGGATATGTTCGGCACTACTGCTCTCGGCAATTTTCTAAAAGTCCACCTGACGAAACGCATTCAATGTACCGACAAAGTTAGTCCCATTATCACTGTAAAAGTTCTTCGGTCGACCCCGTCTGGCAATAAAACGTCGTAAAACTTGCATAAAGCACTCTACCGATAGCAAGGTACATAGTTCGAGATGTATGGCCCGGTACACGGCGCAAGTGAAAAGACATATCCACGCTTTTTCTGCAGTACTCAAATATAACGGCCCGGCAAAGTCTACACCCATTGTCTCGAATGGTAATGCGTCCCGAACACGATCTAGCGACAACGGTGCCGCACTCATCCCAAACGACTTGGCCTCATGTCTTTTGCAGACGACGCACTTCGAAATCGCGGGATTTTATAGCGCGACGACCACCTAAAATCCAATATCGTTCACGCACGATAGCCATCAGTCCTTGAGTTCCGACATGACACGACTTGACATGTTCTCGAAATAGTAGGCTATTCACTATAAAATGCTTGGCTGGCAAAACTACTGGAAAAGGAAAATACTCATCATCATTTCTATTACTGATGCGAGACTGTAATAGGATCAATCCATTCTTGTCTTTGAAGACTCCCATTCCACACAATTTTTTATCGTTTTCGTCCGAAAATATCTCTTGTTGGACTAGCTTGAGTACCGACGTTTCAGCTTTATCAAGCTCCTAAGTGGTTAACTCTCCCTTTAGTTTGTCGTCCTTATTTCTTGCATTATCGGTAAATCGACAAATCCATGAGCACATGCGCAACGTCTTCAGATACTGTGAAAAATAATTAAGTTGCTAATCATTTTTCTTTCTTGTCTTTTCTTTTTTCTTTTCTTTTCTTTTCTTTTCTTTTTCTCCTTGTTAATCTCTTCCTCATCACAGCTGTGATTATCTCGGGGCCAAGATGATGGATCTTCATAAAGCCATTGCGGACCCTCCCACCATTTGGACTCGAGCAACTACTTAGGAGAACAACCTCTAGAAGTAAGATCAGCATGATTGAGTACAACTGGCACATGCCATCTTTCTATACACGAAGTTTTGCGAATTTCTGCCATCCGATTCCACACGAAGATTCCACACAGTTCAGGTCGGGGTATCGACAATGCCTTTAAGGGGGCTACCCTGGATTTAGCTACTAAAATATGTATAAATACTTGTCCGCTCCGGACTCCTCTTTAAAATATTACTGCGGAATATGCATCCTTGCTAGCATCACAAAACGTATGTAAGGAAAATTGTTCAGCAACTTTGGGGCTGCATGTATCCACCTAGGAATCTTAATCGCAGCTAAACATGGAAGCTCTTTGATCCAATTCCGAAAATAGGTTTCTATTTCACAACCGACCGGCGTATACCAAGGCAGTTGTTCTTTCCATATCTTCTACAATAACAACTTCGGAATCAACGTGGTTGGACAAGAATACCCAATAGGATCAAACACACGCTGCGCTTGTGAGAGTATGACTCTTTTAGTTATAGGTTTATCAAAAGGTTGATCTGTATCTTCATCCTCTCGTCGTAGACACAAGGTGTCATCTATTTTGTTCCATTTTATTCTCCAAACCTGGGTCGAGGCATCAATAGTGTCATCGGGGGTGGGTCTGTATACTCCCACCCTCTGAGATCAAACTTGCCTTCACACATTAGCATATTTAGCTCTTCCTGGCCTGGCTGCTCCTAGAGCACTCAATTATACTGTCATCCAGCTCCTCTTTAAATGGTTGACGGTAGGCTTCAAGATATCCATCTTTGTTTATTTTCCTCAACGTGGTATCCAGTAGGGATGGGAAAAACCTACCGGTTATAACCTAAAACCGGTTTTTTCTTCTGCAATAATCGGTTTTTCCGGTTGTTTTTTTGTCACGGTTATAACCGGTTTTTCTTTTTAAAGTGATAACCGGTGAAAAACCGGGTAAGTGAAAAAAATACTGAATTCAGAGAAAAAATGTGAAAATTTTTCGCCCACCGCGCGAAAATGAAAAATTTTAAGCTGACTAAAACTTATTTCACAACACTGATGACTGATTGCTATATTCATATGGACTGATATCCATTCGAATGGAGTATCGCAAACTGAAGCGCAATGTAGATGTAACCTATTGGGTATTGGTTGTGACTAAAAAAACCGAACACCGGTTTTTGGAACAACCGGTTTTTTGACCGGTTATAACCTGTAGGTTAAACCGTGGGTAAAAAAAACCGGTATAACCTAAAACCTGTGTTTTCTCAACAACCGCCATCCCTAGTATCCAGCCTTTTCTTGGCCATCTGGTAGTTACTCGGTAATGCTGGATGTCCTTCTAACCATGGCAGTCTGGTTTCATCTAGTTCTTTACAATCTATTGAAACCGTCTGTTCTGCTGCTAGAGCTGTTTCTTCTTTTGTCTTCTTCTCTGCTGGAGCATTGATAACCAAGGCATCTAACTCCCAAATTTGACTAACCGACGCGTTGCTAACAAAAAGCGAAACAGTCGTTGCGGTACGGTTGTCCTGTTGACCTAAAGGTATTTTCCCCATCAGAGTCCAGCCCAGTAAGGTTTCCATAGCTACTAGTCCACATTTTAAAATATACCTCCTTCCGGTATAGAGCTTTCCTGCAATATCTGCACCTATTAAAATCACTATAGGAGACGTATCACCCGAATATGTTATCTCTATATTCAATATTTTGAGTTCTTCCATCTAGGGACCATTAAATACGGAAGAAATATTGCTACAAATTACGGGTTGGTCTAGTGCTTCAAATGTGCAACTGTAGTTATTATAACTCAGGTTAACATTATAACAATCATGTTTTTTGTGCCTGCTCACTGCCTCTGAATAATCCATGTACAAGGTTAATCTGTCGCTTACATGGATAATCCAATAATCTAGCAGTAGGTTTCAGAATATACGTCTTTTGAGATCCGGTATCTATTAAGGCACGCACAACTGGCGTCTTGATTAAGTGGTTTATTTCGACGCGCAAAGTTTGCAAAAAAACATTAGTAGTAGCCTTGCCCATCGAAAGTTCTCTGCACATTAGAGGCACATGTGATTTGTGACAAAGTAAACAACTTATGCAGCTGAGGGAGACCTATGTCCAGCAGTGGACGCGTACGGGTTGATGATGATGATGAAACAACTTAATTGACCACGGCATCTTCGAGATTGGTGTCCAATTTTTAAACAGCGGAAACAAGCACCTTTCTCTGTCAAAATATTTACTCTCTCGTCATAAGTTAACTTCTGAGCTTTGAAGCATTGGCTGCTTTCGTGCGCATTTTCGCAAAATAAACATCTATTCGTTGTATTATGAGAATTAATTAAACCCATCGCAGAAGGAAACTGAGGTTCTTTCTCTTAAGTTATTCTTATTTTCAGACCATTTCGTTTAAAATTCCCAGACTTAGTACCTGATAAGTTAAAACCTCGACCGCTAAGGAAACGTGCTGCTCATTGTCGACTTCATTCTTCAAAAATTGCATCAAGCTTTTGAGACGATTTTCTGTAGTGGAAATACCGGCATTATTATTAGAAGTTTGTGACCCAATATCTTCCGGTAACCTTTACCATATTCTTAATAAATCTGAATGTAAACACGATTCGACTAAAGGAAATAACATAGCCGCGTATTTATCCGACTTTATACCTAATGTCTAAAAAGCCCTTAACTGAGTCTTTAACTTATCATATAATAAAGAAATGTCTAATTTATTGCCAGACGAAGTATTATTTATTACTAATTTAAGCAATTCCCGAGCATATACCTCGATCTGCAAATCGTCGCGACGGAAACGCAAAATAAGACAGTCAATAATTTGAGAGAAAACTATCTACTAGCTGCATAACTCTACTGCCCGGTACAGTAGCTTGAATTAAATACTCAACTTTATCGTTTAAGTCCATGTCCGAATCATTATGCATCTTTTGGAATTGAGACCAAAAAGGCAACCAGTTTTTAATATTCCCGTCAAACTATTTGAGTTCTAATGTAGGTAATTTGAATTTTCGCTTACCCTGTATGCCCTCTATACTATTACCAGTTGTCCTAGAAGCCACCTCATCCTCCACGGACGCAGCTATCCTTGTTTTTACCCGTTCCTCGAACTGTATGTTCAGGTCAGCAAACTTCGTAATGTAGCTGTCACTGCTCTCCATTTCTGCTAACAGATCTTGTTCACGGGTATCTTCGTTCAATAGGAGATCATATATTTCGTCATCTATTCTCCTTAGATCTTCCATTTTCTAACGTAATGGATCTAAGGAGATTTTCATCAGTCGTACTTCTCCTTTCTGGCCTGATAAAATGTTTTCTAACGTGTGTTGCTGCTTTGCTGAAGGTGGTACGAAGCACTTTGCGATGTTTCTCCTTGTTATCCATTTTCACTGCAAACTTGTTCGAAACACATGCGTTTACCGAAACTAGAGGCAAACGTGATAAAGATTGACTAGTGATTGTTGATACACTTTTTCGCTACACTTTGTATGCACACACGATTAACTTTAACTCGAAACTGTTCTGTCACACAGGGTCGCCAAATTATGTGGGGCACTGCTTGAAACTACCCGTTATCAACAATTACCCCGGGTTCGAAAGTAAATAAAAGTCTCTTTTTAAAAGAAAACCTCTATTTATCTAAAAATCAGCTCTAAATCAAAGCATCAAATGCCGCACAAAAATGAATAGCGAAAACAGTATATTTGTAATGGATATAAAGCAACGTATAATAATTAAAAGTTTATTTCACGGTACGGAATAAAACATGACCGGTCCCCGATAAAATATTACCGACAACACGGAATGTCAACGTTCATTGCCGTATCTGTTGGACTTCTAAAAACACGACGTTTTACATCGCCACCGGCTAAATTCTCTTCACAGCGTATCGTAAGGTTTCTGCGTATGCAGCAAACAGTTGAATCGCATGACATATAATTTTCTCTGAACAAGTGGAAGAGATTGTGTGTTTATATTATGAAATATATTCATTTCTCAATGCTTTGAACCTCTTGATAAAACAGGTTTTGAATACAGAGTGAACCCCAAACAGACAACTAAAATCAATACAATATTTAAATGGCTCGAACATAATATATCTTCTATGTTTCCTTATTTTCCAAAACATCAACCATATAAACCAAAACATTCTCTAGAACCAATCGTTGTTTTTTGTTGCAGAAACCGTACAAACGCTATGTTTAGTTTTAAATCTACTGAAGTTATCAGTGACCACTGCCTATTATCAACGATTCAAGTCCCAAAAACTAACAGGAAAACAGTATCCCTGGTATAAACAGTACAAAGATTTAAGTTCAGCTCCTGCGTCCCCAAATGAAGTTGTTTTAAGAAATCCAATGGTAGCAGTAAGTAGGTAATAATATGTATTCATCATATAATCCATGTGACATGTGATGAGACTGCTCCCGTCTAAAAAAAAATTGAAGGCACTCGTGGGAGTGCCGACAGAAGTGAAAACTTCTTATAGTAAATAGATGACGAGCTCAATGCTTTTTCCCCATCCAAAAAGAAGTGCTATACCTATATCATATACGCGATGCGTATGCCCTTAGCCCTATGCTATTTATATATACATACACGTAATTTATATACGTACAAAATTTATTTCAGCGAAGTGATGACGGTCGAAAATTCAATAATTTTCCCCATCCAAAAAGTGCACAACGTCCCTCAAGAAGTTTTCACTTCAAATATTTATTTCGTCGAAGCGATGATGGTCGCGATGACGGTCGCTAATTTAATAATTTTTCCTCATCCAAAAAGTGCACAACGTCCCTCAAGAAGTTTTTATTTCAAATATTTATTTCGTCGAAGCGATGATGGTCGCGATGACGGTCGCTAAATTAATACTTTTTCCCATCCAAAAAGTGCACAACGTCCCTAAAAAAATTTTCAATTCAAAAATTTATTTCGTCGAAGCGATGACTGTCGCTAATTTAATACGTTTTCCCCATCCAAAAAGTGCACAACGTCCCTCAAGAAGTTTTCACTTTAAATATTTATTTCGTCGAAGCGATGACGGTCGCTAATTTAATAATTTTTCCGCTACCAAAAAGTGCACAACGTCCCTCAAGAAGTTTTCACTTCAAAAATCAATTTCATCGAAGTGATGACGGTCGCTAATTTAATACTTTTTCCCATCCAAAAAGTGCACAACGTCCCTAAAAAAATTTTCATTTCAAAAATTTATTTCGTCGAAGCGATGGCGTCGCTAATTTAATACGTTTTCCCCATCCAAAAAGTGCACAACGTCCTTCAAGAAGTTTTCTCTTTAAATATTTATTTCGTCGAAGCGATGACGGTCGCTAATTTAATAATTTTTCCCCTACCAAAAAGTGCACAACGTCCCTCAAGAAGTTTTCACTTCAAAAATTTATTTCGTCGAAGTGACGACTGTCGCTAATTTAGTAATTTTTCCCCATCCAAAAAGTGCACAACGTCCCTAGAGAATTTTCACTCCAAAAATTTATTTCGCTGAAGCGATGACAGTCGTTAATTCAATACTATTTCCCCATCTAAAAAGTGCACAACGTCGCTAAAGAAATTTTCACTTCAAAAATGTATTTCGTAGATGCGATGACTGTCACTAATTTAATACTTTTTCCCCATCCAAAAAGTGCACAACGTCCCTCAAGATGTTTTCACTTCAAAAATGTATTTCTTCGAAGCGATGACGGTCGCTAATTCAACACTTTTTCCCATCTAAAAACTGCATAACGTCACTAAAGGAATTTTCACTTCAAACATTTATTTCGTCGAAGCGATGACGGTCGCAATGACGGTCGCTAATTTAATATTTTTCCCCATCTAAAAACTGCACAACATCCCTCAAGAAGTTTTCACTTCAAAAATTTGTTTCTTCGAAGCGATGACGATCGCCAATTTAATACATTTTCCCATCCAAAAAGTGCACAACGTCCCTAAAGAAGTTTTCACTTCAATAAATATACGTACAAAATTTATTTCGTCGAAGAGATGACGGTCGCGAAATAAATCCTTTTCCCCCATCCTAAAATAGGTTTTACATTTATTTTAAATGTAAATACTTCTATACAGTTTATATATACATACAAATAATATATAGCATAAGCGATGACAGTCGCAATGACGGTCGCGATGACGGTCTCGAATTCAATGCTTTTTCCCCTATCCAAAAATCGCACAACGTCCCTAAAGAAGTTTTCACTTAAAAAATTCTGATTCGGTTTCTTTGCGGATTCCTATTCAAAATATTCTCTTTAAAGAAATCTGAGGGGTGCCGGGCAAAATTTTTGAGCAGAAGTTGTTTAAACAATTTTTTTAAACAAATACAAAAGATCGTCTTTTTTTGCTCCGGAAACTATTTTTTAGGTTTTTTGGGTTATTCTAAACAAAAAAGTTTTCTTGACATTTTTTCTCAAAAGTTGATAGTTTTCGAGTTATAGGCGATTTAAAATCTAAAAAAATGCGAAAATACGCATTTTAGAGGATTAAAAACTCATATTTAGATTAGTATTTTTGAGGTTGCCAAATGCTTAAATTAAAATTTAAACATTCGTTTTCGAGATTATGAAGAAAGATCGGGTGTACCTTTAATTTACACCGTTGTTTTTTAATTGTTAATTATGCGTGCTCATCCGATTATTTGACGGTGCGGTGCGCTCTTTTTCAATAATCTATTTTCCTCCAAAAAAACATTTTTTTAGATTTTCTGGATAATTCTAAATTAAAAGGTCTATTGTCATTTTTCTCAGAAGTTCATAGTTTTGGAGTTATAAGCGATTTAAACTCTAAAAAATGCAAAAATACTCATTTTCGAGGCTTGAAAACTGAATGTAAGACTTGAATCCCGCATAAGAAAGAAGAGTTGATTAATAGCAAGCTGAAAATTTGTTAATAGCTTAACGGTGTCTAGTCGGACAAACTTTGATGCACGGGAACACTGGAACAGGGGAAGTTTTAATTGTGGAGCATGATAAACGTGTCGTCCTGACAAATTTATGATTGTGAAAAATAGCAAGTTGTTTTTAAGTTTATTCAATAACCAACGTTATATAATATATGAAAAAATGTTTGTCCGACAAAAATGTTGGGCATTTTAACGAGTCCGACACGTAGAACATGTCACATCACAGGAATTATGTTGATGATAAATAGCAGTCTGATTTTTGCATGAGAGTTTAATGAAAGGTTAAAAAATCAATTGGAAGTCCTGTCCGACAAAATTAATGGGAAGTTTTCGTAGTCCGACATTCTAAACATGTAAGATATAGACAAAAATGCTGGTGATAAATAGCTTTCCGACAAAAACGAAATTTAATTAAGTAAATTATTCCTTACAAAGAATGACTGTTGTCGGAAAAAATTAAGGGGTAGATTTCGTAGTCGGACAATTTCAAAAAATAATTTTAAATAATAATGGGTGATTATTTTATGTCAAAAGTACCTACAATCCATTACAATCGATGTCTTTCGATTTATCTCAACATCATTTAGTTACCTTACTGCAATACATTCTAACTAGTAGGTTAGGCAAAGTATGGGCCACTCTGTGCATCGAGGTGTAACCGGTGTAACGCCAATATTATGCCATCTTTGTCTGTCACATGCGCGGGATCGCTTGGTTAAAAGAGATAGATAGACCACCGACAGACTGTTTGCTCTGTATTCCCTGTCTACCCTTAATAATATGTCTATGAATACATTGCCATTTAAGAATGTCGTAATCGTAACTTCAAATTTAAACTAATCGATTTATTTTGGCAGCTAATTATTTCTAGCCATGTGACATATTACATTATATATTTCATTTGTAGAAATTTGAGAAAAATTACGATATACAATTTTAATAAATAATTTATTTAGGTACCCTTCTTCAATGAAGCCCATTTTAACTCAAAAAGCATTATAGCACGAAGAATGATATCCAATAGAATTTTGTAAATACGAACTTTGTAAAATGTTCGACAATCACTCAAAAATGTTCCGTTGAATTGTTTCACTTTTTCATTTGATGGCTTAAAATTTAAACTGTTCACACTCAAAAATAAACACAAAAACACTCCATAGTTAATATAAATTTTAATTTCCAACACACGAGGCAAACAGAAAGTCAGAGACCATGTGCTTTCAAATAATAATTTGTACAGAGTACAAAATGTCAGACAGACAAATAATGCAGCCTTCTACATACACATACTTACGTCTATGCTTATAAGCACCGAATTTTTACACTCTTCACATTTTTCAACGTCGTTTTACAGGGCTAAGATTTGGTTATGGAAAAAAATGTATACAACGTTTTTTGTAGGAAATTTTCCATACTTTCTGATGCGCCTACTAAGAAAACCGTAAGTCGTTGCTTTAATATGTTCTATAACATTTTTTTATTATCATTTTGATACTATCTAGAACAAATTCCACCCAAAAAAAATTTTTATGCAATATATACATGCATTGATACTTACCTCACTGTTTTTGGAGTGTAAGTGTATGTATTATTGTGTTTTCAAATTTATCAATCAAAAGCAAAATGAAAATTAAATTAAATTTTTTTTAAATAACGCGGGCACATAAATTTGATACACCCTGTATATTGAGCTGTAAATATTTATTAGAATTTAGTTTGGATGTAAGTGGATTTCTCTTTTAATGAGCTTTCCGATGAACCATTAA